>NW_019396109.1:76270-111285 GCF_000591075.1 Eurytemora carolleeae | reverse complement strand
ATAGTGTGGGGGGCTGCCAATAAAGTCTCAGAAAATAAGATACCAGGAAAAAAAGTCCTGAAGAAAATAAATCCGAGGAAAAGAAAAACCTAGAATTGTGAATCATGCATTTTCACTTGTTAGAGGACTTTTTTGTATAAAATCATACTGGAGCCAGAAAAAAGTCCTAGAAAATAAAGTCTCGAATTGGTAGGACTTTATTTCCGGAGACTTTTTAATAAAAGGACTTTTTTCCACAGGACTTTTACAGTGTGAAATTTTAGGACTTTTTTGCCGGAAACTTTTTTCCAAGGACTTTTTTGGCGGTTACCGGTCAAATTGACCCCCCCCCCCTAAGCATATTCTGGTTCTCAAGTACCCCAGCAGAGATAGGGTTAAGGAGAAGGATTTTATTTTTTTCTCTATTTGTCATGTCTCATTTTTATACAAAAATCATATGGACTTGTTTTCTTTGCTTGAATATTGTAGTCTTCACTTACAAACAATAACTTTCAAAACTGATCTACGAATTATGATCCCCCCAGGTAGAATTTCTGATCGCGTCATTGTGTACAGTGGCTGTACAACAAGAAGTCTAAAATTCCAGATGCCCCCTCTATTACTAATATCTCGATGGAGAGGAGCAAACATATTTGATCTTTTTCATTAGTTAAACAAACAAGGATGAACATCGTACTCAAACTTGTTTATTGTAAAATATCTTCATAAAATAGAAAAATTAAAAAAATATTTTAATTTAAAACGTCTTTCGATTTCAACATTTTGGATGCTTTGACCGTGTAGTAAAGCATCAAAAGTGTAATTTAAAAGCATCAAAAACAACAGTTAAAGCATCAAAAGCAAAAATATAAAAAATATAAAATAATAACTATTTAGTCAAATTATGACTGAATGAGCTAAGAATTAGGAAGCATTGTTTTTTTTTTCCTGTGCTTTTCAAATGGATTTAACACCACAAATATTTCCTCATCTGCAGTTGTAAAATAAGATAAAAGTAATCCTTCATTTTTCTGGTCTTGCATATGTATTAGTGACAGTTTTGATGCTTTAACAATTTCAAAAATGAACTTTTTTGATGCTTTCCAACAGTTGAATTGTATTTAAGAGATTTTCAACGGTTGGCTTATGCTAGGTTACGCTAAGCATCCAAATTTACACTTCAAAGGATCTTATCAGTTCAAATTGATATATAATATTTAGTTTTTTTGTCATTTCTAAATCGAAGGAGCTGTTTTTATTATACTGTGACGTATAAGAAAAGCTTTAAAACTAGTTTTATTGTAAGGAAACTTTAGTGTTGTAAATGCCCTACTCCATAGACTGCTCACAGAACCGTATCTATCCAGTTACAGATCAGTTATGCTTGACTATCAATGTCAACACACGCACACTATTCCGTGAACTATCAACACCAAACCAATAGGCGCGATCTCATCAGCTATTGATGTCAACATGAACACTAGCTAGTAATCGATCAATGTCAAACCACTGGACAGGATCTCATGAGCTATTGATGTCAACATGTCACCCTTGCTTGGCATTAGTCAAATTGGAGTCTCTATATCAACTAAGTATATTTCTTCATGTTATATTAGAGTTAGGTCTTAACAGTGAAATTTACAATTTATGCACTGTTATATAAAACATAGCTAAAGGTACTGTAAAGGAAAAATGAAAGGAGGTATTGGCTGAAAGATAATCACTTTAGAATGGTGGATATCAGGATTATTGCTTTATCCTATCTTTTTGCTAATCTCGAGACTAACATAATCTCAAGATTATGATAGTTTCGAGATTAAATATTAAGATCAACAAATTGGATTCTAGGAACGCCAGATTGGTTCGTTTTCTTGACTGAAAGGGCCTTCACTTAATTTCTCACCCATTTATTTATTAATACATTAGTTAAAATTGGTTAAAAAAGAATCTTAAACGTATTATTAAATATTTTTCTTCGCCGATTAGTTTACAAAATGACAACAAATTCTTAATTTGTTCACAATTGCGAATTTCCCTCATGGAATAGAATTTATTTTCAAGGCTGTCATTGGTCAATACAATTTACGAACTATATTCCTGTACTCTCATTGGAGAACACAATGTACGGATATCCAAAGTTAGAGAAAAAGAGTGTAAGGCTAAAATTAAAAGTTTCCACAGTGGATATTCGGATTGAGTAGTTGTGATTAATGGTAACCCATTCTAAAGTTCCTAGCTCTGATGTTTCTGTCTCGAGAAATTGATATAAAACGGTTTCAAATTTATATGAAAATTCATATATAAACAATTTTCTATAGAAAAAGTAGGTTTAAACATATCATATTCAGCAAATATGCAACCAATCTGAAAACAAAGATATCCTAGAAAAACCTAAAAGTAAACTTAATTTTCTCCATTATTATTTCATAATTTTTATTTTTATTCTTAATATATATAATTGATAATATTATTTATAAGTTCCATATTTCGTCACCAGAACTCCCACCAATGGTAGTTAGGGTTGTTAATCGTTTTTGAAAACGATCGTTAAACGATAGTTTTTGTTTCTTTTTTAAAAACGACACACTCGTTTTGAACTTTTAGAAAACGAATAACGATCGTTTTTTAAAAAACGATTTGTGACCGTTTTTTATTCGATTGTTTTTTTAAGAAAAAACGATCGCTTAAAAAAAATTTTATTGACAATTATGCTAACGATCGTTAACGAAGGGTTGTCGTTAACAATCTTTAACGATCGTTAATGAAGGTTCGTCGTTAACGATAGTTAACGAAGGTTCGTCGTTAACGAAACGACTATCGTTTTAAAAACGACCATTTAAAAAAACGAACTTTTTTGTTTTCGTCGTCGTTTTTCAAAAAACTGAAAACGTTAACATCCCTTCAATTGGTAGTGCAGTATAGTGGTCATGTGTCCAGGAGTTTGGACTTACCGCCAATTTACAATTACAAGGGACAGACCTGTTTGGGGGCCAGTGCTGCTTCAAATGTTACATTTAAAAAATAAAAAACCCTTCTTCTCCTTAGTTTCACGTTACTCATTGGTGTGCATTTGGGGGGGGGGGGGGATTGTCAGTTTGGCAGTATATATTCTTGGTTCAATACCAGATTAGATCTGTTTATAGAACAAATTATTCTCTATTATAAAGTTAGATTAATGAAAAATTATCTAACATGTATCTAAAACAAAAAAGAAATCAATCTTTATTAAGAAAAGCTTTTGCTGCTGCAACTAAATAATAAATAAAGATTAACATGTACAATATTCATTACTTGGCATTTAGGGCGCTTTTAACCATCTAATAAAGTCATGAGAAAGAAAGTAATTTTTAGAACAAATTTCTTTTACATAAAAATGTTTTTTAAAAGCATAAATATTAGAAAGTTTCCACGTTTTTTGTTACTCCATGTCAGTCTTTAAGTTGTTCCACCTTTTAGTGCTTTATTACGCGTTTTCTTCATGATAAAAATGTAAAAGATATATTTTATAGAACGCTCCCTTTATGATAAAAATGTATAAGAGATATTTTATAGAACATTCCCCTTATGATAAAAATTTAAAAGATATATATTTTATAGAACACTCCCTTTATTAATAAATATATAAGAGATATTTTATAGAACACTCCCTTTATGATAAAAATGTATAATACAAATTTTAAAAAAACACTCCCTTTATAATAAAAATTTCATAAAGCACTCCCTTTAGGATGAAAACGTATCAGAGATAATTTATAGAACACCCCCTTATTATAAAAATGTAGTAGAGATATTTTATAGAACACTCCCTTTAAGATAAAAATGTATAAGATATATTTTATAGAACACTCCCTTTAAGATAAAAATGTACAAGATATATTTTATAGAACACTCCCTTTACGATAAAAATGTACAAGATATATTTTATAGAACATTCCCTTTAAAATGAAAATGTATATTGATGATGAATTTTCTGATCAAGGTTGAGTGAAGGTTAAAAATAGAAAATATCTTGAATAAAACTAAATCCTTGAAATTGTTGAGAAAATAAAGATAAGTTTGAAAATATAGATAAGTTTGAAAAATCATTAAAATATCAGACCTTCAAAACTTCAAGGTCTTTCTTTCAATGAACTTAGAGTAGATAGAAAGCGAGTTTAGGATAGATAGAATAGCTTAAAATAGCTAGACAGTAGACAATATATACGGAATAGTTCATGATAGAAAACATAGCATAAAAAAGGCACAAAACCCTATTTATGCAAAGAGAATAGAATATATATTAGAGTGGAATTTACTCGAAAAAATTGTAAAACGACCATTTTGCTGTACTGTTTCCATACTGCAGGTGTACTTTACACGTTTGTGCTTTATAACCGTTTGGGCCCTGGAACATCATTTTATAGAAAAGTTTTCTTCTCTGATAGCCTGTCATGCATTCCCGAATTAATTTCAGCAGAAGCTTTGATAAAAATCAATTTGATATTTTTATTTAGTAAAAAACTTTTTTTTTTATTTGAGGTAATCAAACAGTAAAAACCAATATTTTTGAAATACTCAAGATACCAAAATATTAAAATTGAGGATGAGGAAGGTAAATGATTATCAACTCTTTAATTTCAATTTTATAACTTTTATACAGTGGGACTCATGAAACTGTGAAATGAAAGGAAAACATTTAACCAATATAATTTATGTTTGGTAAGTTTTAAGCTTTGTTAGTGACAAGATCATGATCATTATCAACACTGACAAGATCATGATCATTATCAACATGGACAAGATCATGATGATTATCAACACTGACAAGACCATGATCATTATCAACACTGACAAGATCATGATCATTATCAACATGGACAAGATCATGATGATTATCAACACTGACAAGACCATGATGATTATCAACACTGACTAGATCATGATCATTATCAACACTGACAAAATCATGATCATTATCAACACTGACTAGATCATGATCATTATCAACACTGACAAGATCATGATCTTTATCAACAATGACAAGATCATGATCATTATCAACACTGACAAGATCATGATCATTATCAACGACGCCAAGATCATGATCACTTTGAACATTTAAAAGATCATGATAATTACTAACACTGAAGAGATTATGATCATTATCAACACTGACAAAATCATGATCATTATCAACACTGACAAGATCATGATCATTATCAACACTGCCAAGACCATGATCATTATCAACACTGCCAAGACCATGATCATTATCAAAACTGCCAAGACCATGATCATTATCAACACTGCCAAGAACATGATCATTATCAGTTTTCAAGATCATGATCATTATCAACACTGACAATATCATGATTATTATCAACGACGCCAAGACCATGATCATTATCAGCACTGCCAAAGATCATGATGATTATCAACACTGACAAGATCATGATCATTATCAACACTGACAAGATCATGATCATTATCAACACTGACAAGACCATGATCATTATCTACTCGGACAAGATCATGATGATTTTCTTCTCTGAAAAGATCATGATTAGATCATGACATCATTACAAACGTCAATATCTTTTAATTATGATCTGCATTCACTGAATAACTTGAACAACTCCATGAAATATTTTACCCCGATATCGGGCATGATCTGTAGGGGGAACTGAAGTCATGATTATCTCTTATAGGTTTATTCTTGTAATCAACCCTAATTCATGATCATGATCCTGTCTGAATGTTAGACCTTGGTTCTTAATTATGCCAGAATCTGAGCTGCCAAAATACCTAATTTACACAATAGATAAATGATTTTTATATTTGTCCCAGCTCCTGCTTACATATCATGTATTTTCTTATATCATTTTATAGAAAAGTTTTCTTCTCTGATAGCCTGTCATGCATTCCCGAATTAATTTCAGCAGAAGCTTTGATAAAAATCAATTTGATATTTTTATTTAGTAAAAAACTTTTTTTTTAATTTGAGGTAATCAAACAGTAAAAACCAATATTTTTGAAATACTCAAGATACCAAAATATTAAAATTGAGGATGAGGAAGGTAAATGATTATCAACTCTTTAATTTCAATTTTATAACTTTTATACAGTGGGACTCATGAAACTGTGAAATGAAAGGAAAACATTTAACCAATATAATTTATGTTTGGTAAGTTTTAAGCTTTGTTAGAAAGTATAATGAACGGGGGAAGGCAGGCAGCCATGAGCCACAACTATTTCCCCTTCCGTTCCACATATTAGTTTTTTTCTCTTCCGGCAGCCATGAGCCACCACTATTTCCCCTTCCGTACCACCACATTTGACTCTTCCGGGCAAAACTACTTTTTTAAATGGTATATTTAGGCCTTAGGGCCTTTAAAGTGTGATTTTAAAAAATCCAGCCGCGTCACGCAAAAAAGCACAATTCAAACCATTTTTTCAATTCAACTTAAGATTAATATTTTGTGTGTTGAATTCTTAAACTGTTTTACAATGAAATTTTTGAAAAATTTGACTGAGTATTGCATCTTGAAATATCACAAAGTCTAATGATTATTCAATTACTGCAACTCATTATACTAAATCCATCTTAAAATCACTCATTAACCAACTTTGTAGCATTCACCAACGAATATTTTTCGACGTAAACCTATACCCCCTTTTATTTTTCGCGAACACTCCCTTTAAGCGTTCTAGTGAAAACCGTTTATAAATTATTTAGAAAAACAGGGGGGATGGAGTTAAAATCATTTAAGTAAACCTTGTTTGAGTCTGACAATGTCTGTATTTATATAAGTCTGGAAAGTTCTGTAAAATGATGTAATTAAACAATAATTTATAATCATAAATAATACCTGTGGTATTCCTGGCAAACACATTATTGTATAAATACAGTAGTTTGCTTGACAAGCTAAATTCTTTCAGTCAACAAAAGTGAAAATAAATAATTTCAGAAAATATAAAAACTATTACTTTATTCACTTTTCTTTGACTGCCCTTGGAAAATAATGCAATAATTACTAATCTAAAGGGACAGACCGGCTATGTAAGGTATTTAAACTGAGTATGCAGTGTTGTGGATAAATTCTTTAGGATTCATTTGAGACATATAAAACTTTTCCATGTTGAATAATTACTGAGTTTGAGTGCTTAGTCGACGTTCAAAATCCTGAATTTGGGTGGGTACGTTTTCTGAATCGGTGGAAACAGTACAACAAAATGGCCGTTTTACACTTTTTTCTAGTAAATTCCTCTCTATATATTCTATTCGCTATGGGAGTATCTTTTTAGCTTTTAGCTTCAGAAGTAGCTGTATAGCTGGTTAGCTCCAGAAGGAGCTGTGTAGCTAATTAGCTCCGGGAGTAGCTGTATAACTGGTTAGCTCCAGAAGTAGCTTTATAGCTAATTAGCTCCGGGAGTAGCTGTATAGCTGATTAGCTCCGGGAGTAGCTGTGTAGCTGATTAGCTCCGGGAGTAGCTGTGTAGCTGATTAGCTCCGGAAGTATCTGTATAGCTGGTTAGCTCCAGAAACAGATGTGTTATCTCCAGAAGTAGCAGTGTGGCTGATTAGCTCCGGGAGTAGCTATGTAGCTGGTTAGCTCCAGGAGTAGCTGTGTAGCTGATTAGCTCCAAAAGTAGCTTTGTAGCTGATTAACTCTGGGGGTAGTTGTGTTGCTGATTTTCTCCAAGAGTAGCTCTGTAGCTGATTAGCTCCAGGAGTAGCTGTGTAGCTGATTAGCTCGGGGAGTATTTGTATAGCTGATTTGCTCCGGGAGTGGCTGTGTAGCTGATTATCTCCGGGAGTAGCTGTGTAGCTCATTAGCTCCAGAAGTAGCTGTATAGCTGATTATCTCCAGGAGTAGCAGTGTAGCTGATTAGCACCGGGAGTAGCAGTGTAGCTGATTAGCTATGGGAGTGGCTATGTAGCTGTTTAGCTCAGGGAGTAGCTGTAAGATAGAGTGCCAACAGAATGTTTCAAATAACATGATGTAGGCAAAAACTTGCAGATAAAAAAGTTGAGATTGTTCGTGAGATTGCTTCTTTGGCCAAATCTTGAGCTGTTTCCAGGTAGGAGGCTGCGTTTTGGTCATGGCTCAGTTGTTGTCTGGGGTCACCACTTTAAAGGATATAGTTTATGGTTTATACATTATGGTTTATTCTAAATAGGACAATAAACATATATTAATATCCAGGAGTACATGTTCTCGTGTTTGAGGAAGGAGACTGACTGGTTCCTGGATTCCGGTTTTTCCTGTTTCCCGGATTTTCCTCATAATTCTCGAGCATTCTTAAGTTTCATTTAGACTTGAATTATTGCTGCTACAGTTTCTTATTTTCTATGAATTTATCCGCAGATTTCTACAAATTCTTCAAATGTCGTCTTTTCAATAATAATTCCAGAAAATCTGCAGAAAATCTTTGTAAAAAATGAGAAGCTAGAATAATGAGAAAATAGAAACAAGATTACTTATTTTCAATGATAAGATTCATTTTTATTTTCTCAACCTGTTCCTAAACAACTAATAAGTTACTGTAGAATTTTGTTTAAATTTTTTGTCGTCGTTATTTAATAATTCAAATAAAAATAATTCTGAAAACGTATTCACCCAAAAGTACGATTTTGAACTTCAACTTTGCGCTCAAACACAGATCTTAAAAAAGTTTATATGTCTCAAATGAATTTGTTCACTGCATACTCAGTTTAACTACCTTACATAGCCGGTCTGTCCCTTTAAATTGAGGTCAAATTTATAAAGATAATCCAAGAAATTATTAAAATTTGTTTTCTAATGAAATATTATGAAAAAAAACACATTAGACTATTTTATATTTAAGAAATATCTATAGTTACTTTCTAAAAGTTGCAGAAAATAAAATTCTACTTTGAATGTTTGTAAACGTTGTTAACGTAAAACCAGTCGATCTACTTTCAAGTTGCGCAAGCTATATCAGATCAGCATTTTGAGTTCAGGTACGGTCGCGTTTTAGAGGAATTCAAGCAGGTTTTGATATGTTTAAACACACAGATCTATATACTCGATGAACGGTCAAAGGTTCCAAGGGTACTGTTGTGAATCGCGCATTGCCATCTTTGCACGGAGTGACACTTGAAAATAAGCGCACAGTCCCTTGAAAAAAAAAATTCCGCCTTTCTCCCCTGGTATATTGAATGTGTAAATGTGTGTATAAGTGTGTTTACCAATACATGAATACAGGAGAATACAGATTCATGGTAAACATAGATTTATCAACATATTGTGCAAACTATCTGGGAACTAGAAGGAACTTTTCTTAAAGGGATGGTTCAGGCAAATAAAGATAAAAATTCTCAATACAAATTTCAAATTTTAAAAAAGAAGGTTGTCAAAAATAAAGATTTAATCCATCACAAATTTTAAAGGGGCCTTAATCAGAAAGTCACTTTTTCAGAATAAAATAATCAATTTTCGGATGGTTAACAAGGATAACTCCGTAGTTTGTGCTCAAACAAGGTGTTACAGGATACATTCTGAATCAGACATTCAACTCCTAGAGAAAAACTTTAAATTCCGTTGAGGAGAGCGTTAACGTAATTTACATAAAGTAGGCTCATCACTTTAAATCCTTTTATCCATTTTTTGATAAAGTATTAGCAAAAACCATAAAAAAACATGACATAACAATTACTAAAAACATATCATAACATATAATTTTTTCCAATTTCAATCAGAGATAACATTTAACTTTTATCAGAGGTGAGGTTTGAGGAGTCCATGAATGCTTTACAGGTCATATTGGATTATCTTCACGCTTTTATGCCATAATACGCACATAATACTGGAAAACCTAGTATTTTCTCTGAGAATAGTTTTATAGTAGCCTTATACATTTAAAAAAAATTCTGATTAGTTCCTAAAATCACAATTTAGAGCTAGCTATTAACGATCTAATACGATGTGGGACACCCTGTCATATACAGATTAACTGCGTAAGTTCAAGAAAAAGATGAAACAATGCATCTTAAAATATTTATACACATTTGCACTTTTGCACTCTTTAAGTCGACCCATTCTTGAAAATTATTGCAAATTTTCATATCAGTCTAAATCTATGCGGACATAACACAAGCTAGATAGTCCCGTTAATCTGTCTACTTCGAAATGGATGAAAAAATTGAAAAAAATGGATAAATATTTTATTTTCAAACGTTCTCCTGAGCATCATAGGCACACTTTACTCTCGAATTCTTGTACAATAAATTTAAATATTTGGCAGGGAATAGAATTGAATTTGAAAGCTTAGCACAACAAAACCAAACAGAAACTTGCACACGTAGAGAATAGATGGGACAAGGGCATATACAGGAATGTTTGCAAGGGGGAAGGGGCTTAGATTTTCTTTCATTTTTAGAGGGGCTCAGTACCTGTTGGGGCCTGATATTCTCCAGTAGACCATATATTTTACTGATTTAGAAGCAGATAAATTCTTTTGAAAATCTTTTTTGAAATCAAGCATTTTTCTTTGTTGCATGAAAATTGGAGGAGATATAAGAGGATATAAACCTGGACTGGTGAATGCAGTGTTACCTGTATTAAATGACAATTTGAAACAATTTATATTCAGCCAACTAAAAATGGAATTAGGTTTTCTATCTCGAGTATAGAATTTATGGCGATGAAAACCATATTTGTTAACAATAAAGGGTTAAAACTTCGAACGTAAAAAAAATCCGCAAAGTCGTCTTCGCAATATAATTCTTTCCCGGTCATTTTTGAATGATAATGAATCCGGAAGTTGGAACACAATCGATATAGAAATCAAGGGTTTAAGATTAACGCTACTCCACACATATGTTCCAAATTCTAGTCATATTGCGATGTTGAACTTTATTATTTAAATAAGATATAAGTAAGTAAGTAAGTAGTAATAAGTAAGTAAGTAAGTAAGATTTATTAGAGATAAATCAAGATCATAATACATATTATAATATGATTAACATTCTCATAAGAATATATTTGAATATATCATGTGTTTTATCACAGATTAAGACAAGGTTATATCAAAGGAAGTTTAACTTTCTCTGCATATATAGGGAATAGCAGATTTTCTGTATTTCTCCGTTCTAGCATAGTTGACAGTAAATAGTTCAACGTTCCGTAGCTGGTGGTTGTGAGTGACTGGTTCTACCGGGAACGGGGCAGAATGCCTTTGAGATTTTATACATTTTTTAGCAAAGTATAAACAAAGTGTTTCTCTCCTTATCCTTAAGGTTTCTAGTTCCAGAACTGATAGAGCAGATTGATAATTAACATATACTGGGCCTAGAATAACTTTTAGGGACACCTTCTGAACCCTTTCTATAAGGGCCTCATCCTGTGCTATGGTTAAAGAGGAACTCCATACTACACAACAGTACTCAAGAACACTACGTATATACGCAATGTAAACTCTAACCAGGTCTTTCAGGTTCATACCAATAAACTTGAGTTTACAGAGTAGGGATAATCGGGCATAACTCTTCTTGCATATTTCTCTTGTATTAGTCTCCCAATCTAGGTTTTCAGTTATCCAGACTCCAAGTAACTTCATTGATTCGACTCATCTTTGGAAGTTAGAGCATTTTAGTTTCAGTCTGGTGCTAAAGTTGGATTTAGATCTGGTGAATAGCATATAGTTGGATTTCTCACATTTTTGGATATGTTCCTTGCTGCAAACAAGTATTAAAAATGTTAGTCAAGGGTAGGGCAAGCTCAGCTACGAATTCGGTTCTAAGTTTATATTGTAGATCAATAGGAAGGACGGATTTGGTCCTTTTCATCATTCTCAGTTCGTTGTATATTTCATGCTCATGTAGAGTTGGCGGGGAGAGAGAAGGAAGGAAGGATGGGAGAATATTTCTATAAGATATCATTTAAAACATACAATTTTTGTAATTTCAAGCTCAAGCGCAAGAAACATGACACTGTGCATGTTTTATTTTTTTTTGATAAAGAAAATATAATACTCATAATTCAAGCGAACTTTTGTAGTTTCATTTCAATCTTCATGACAGAAACAATCTCAGGAACTGATGATGGGTCTCAACCCAGACCGAAATATATTTTCAATGAAATGTTAACTAACATATACATGTTTTACTCTACACCGAATTTTAAATGTAAATCATTTGTTTCTTATAAAACTATTTGAAAAAATTCTTACTATGTTCTAGTTATATACTCAATACATGTATTTTCCATTGTATGATATATAATGAAAATGATAAATGTCTGTAATTATTTACCTTTGCTTACAATAGACTTAATTGAAAGTGTTTTTTTTTCAACAGAATTAACGCAGTAGTTTATTTAGAAAGTTTTCCATTAAAACTAACATCGATAAACCCGCCTTTACAAAATGATTAAACTTTGAACAAAACAAACTAATTTAATACTTTTTCAGAAATCGCTTTCAAGAATATTGGAATATTTGAAAGGATGTTGTCAGGGATTAAGTTCTAGGAAACGGCATCGTTTTCAACCCCAGTTTTAGACATTTAAGGTTTTTTTTGGCTTTAAATGTATTTTTTATAAGATCTGAGAAGTTTGAAAATCGATTATCTTTTATCACATTAAGCAAAATTCTTTTTTCTTCCACTAGAGATATTAACCAAAAGGATTTTAAAAAACGATTTATCAAAAGGATTTCACCAATCGTTTTGAAAAATCGTTTTGGGTGGATATCAGTTTGCAAAACTTATCTAGCATACTATTTTTTAGTAGTTTAAACATCTCATATTCTTGTAATGCCTTTTAAGAATCCACTAACCTGTAATTATTGAAATAGTAGGAATATCGCGTCCTTTTCTGATAAACTTTTTTTTTGAAAAATATTCCTGTCATTTTTTTTAGCTGTTCAAAAGGAACCGAAATGAACTTGAATTGAAATAATATTTGATAAATCTCAAAATAAATGTATCTCGGAAGATTAAAAATAAGTGTAAAGTGAATTTGAATTTAGTAGATATAGTTTTTATTTTAAACTTTTTTTGCTACGTCACCCATACCAAATGTATTTTTCTGTTAAGTATAATAATTTTTTTAATTTAAAATTATACGCGGTCGAATTTAACAGTTTATTCATGTTTTTTTGACAATCCTGCAAGATGACGGGGGAGCTTGATAGACTTTTTATTCTTAACTTTATCATGTAACTTAAGCATAAAATATTGATTTTTGCCCTTTCCTCGCTACTAACAAAAAAGTACACGTTGTTGTAAAATTTCAAGTTTAATTATATTGTGGCATTAACTATAACCCTAAAAAGCTTTGTATGGGATATACATGTTTTTAAATGGGAAAATTAATTATATTCCAATAAAAGTGATTTCTGCTAAAGAAACAATATAGAAAAAAGTCAGAATTAAACATTTTTCTTGCAAGAAAAAGATATAAAATTCAATTTTATGCCTGGAGGGTCACTTCAAATTTCGAGAATAGTCCCTTAAAGTTTAACAATAGATGTTTACTTGAGAAACAATTAAACCCATTAATATATAAATTATATCCAAACCTCTTTAATAATATACTTAATTATACAAACTGTCCTAACAATACATCTTTGTATTTAACTAGTAAACTCAAGATTCCTTTTAGTTAATCAACTCCAGTTTAATATTATAAAAGGAACATATTAAACCTAATCAACTCCAGTTTAATATTATAAAAGGAACATATTAAACCTAAAGCATTTAAAGGGAGTGACCGGCTATGTAAGGTAGTTGAACTGAGTTTGCAGTGTTGTAGAAAACTTCTTTCGGATTCATTTGAGACATATTAAACTTTTTAAAGATCTGTAATTCCAATTCCTGAGCTTGAGCGCAAATTCGACGTTCAAAACTACTACTTTGGGGGTGGATACGTTTTCAGAATTAGTTTTTTTTAAATTATTAATCATGATCATTATCAACGACGCCAAGATCATGATCATCATCAACACTGACAAGTCACGATCATTATCAATACTGACAAGATCATGATCATTATCAACAATGACAAGAGCATGATTATTATTAACACTGACAAGATCATGATCCTTATAAACACTGCCAAGATCATGACTATTATCAACATTGACAAGATCATGATCATTATCAACACTGAAAAGATCATGATCATCTTATACTCGGACAAGACCATGATCATTATAAACACTGACAAGATTATGATTATTATCAACACTGCCAAGACCATGATCATTATCAACACTGACAAGATCATGATCATTATTAAGACTGCCAAGATCATGATCATTATCAACACTGACAAGATCATGATTATTATCAACTACGCCAAGATCATGATCATTATCATCACTGACAAGATCATGATAATTATTAACACTGAAAAGATTATGATCATTATCAACACTGACAAGATCATGATCATTATCAAAACTGCCAAGACCATGATCATTATTTACTCGAACAAGATCATGATGATTTTATTCTCTGAAAAGATCATGATCAGATCATGACATGATTACAAACGTCAACATCTTTTAATTATTATCTGCATTCACTGAATGACTTAAACAACTCCATGATATATTTTACCCCAATCTCGGGCATGATCTATAGGAGGAACTGAAGTCATGATCATCTCTTATAGGTGTATTCTTGTAATCAACCCTAATTCATGATCATGATCCTGTCTGAATGTTAGACCTTGGTTCTTAATTATACCAGAATCTGAGCTGCCAAAATACCTAATTTACACAATAGATAAATGATTTTTATATTTGTCCCAGCTCCTGCTTACATATCATGTATTTTCTTAATTAAATATTAGAAGAAGAATGCAAGATGCATATAAAAACTTTACAAGGCTTCTTTTGGTATAATTAGGAGATTTGCTCACTTACGTCAAAATATTCAGAAACACTCTGAAATTTTTAAGATAAAACAAACAAATAAGTCTTTTTGATGAAAGAGTTATCATGGAGGGCGAAAATTATCGAAACTTTGTGAAACTTATCTTCACGTATTTGTCTGATTAAGTGCAAAGGCCTATTATGTCTTTAATTTTTTCGTAGATTTACGAGTAGATATTCATCTAAAGACAGTTGGATATAGACTCTGAATACGAATGGTTGAGTTAATTGTTTTTAGGTAGAGAAATAGATTCAGAGAGCTTCAATTGTGAGTTATAAAATACTTAGATACAAGGATACAAGGATATAAATATACTAGGACACAAGGATGAAAGGATACAGGGAAAGATTCTAGGATGAAATGATACAAATATATAAGGATACAAGAATACAGGGATACAATTTCCTCGAATCCATATATCCTAGTATATTTATAACTTAGTATCCTTTTATCCTACTATCCTGATAATATCCTAGTATCCTTACATTCTACTATCCTTATATCCTACTATCCTTATATCCTACCATCCTTATATCCTAGTATCCTTATATTTTACTATCCTTATATCCTACTATCCTGATATCTTTTCAACATAAGAGATAGGGTGTGTACTAAATAAAGTTTTTTTTATTTTTTTGCAAAATAAACTGCATTTAACATTTTCAAAAATGTAAACTATTTATTTGGGGTCTCCGATGAAAACTTAGGGTCTCCGTTGACAATGTCGGGGTCTCCAGAAAATCTACAGAAAATGTTTGTGAACAATAAGAGATTATGCAGAAACTAATAACTGAATAAGATTACTTATTTTCGATGATAAGAGTTAATTTCTATTTTCTCAACCTGTTCCTAAACAACTAATTATTTTACTGTAGAATTTTTACTACGTTTTTATGTCGTCGTTTGAAATTCTATTTTGCGCTTAAATTCAGTAATTATACATCATTAAAATGTTTTATATGTCTCAAATGAATCCTAAAAACAATTCTCCACAATACTACATTCTCAGTTCAACTACCATACATTGCCGGTTACTCCCTTTAAAAACGTCTTAAACAGCCTCTCTGACAAATGCTCTTTATTCTTGCAAAAAAAAAACTGAGGAATATGGAGTAATTAGATAAAATATTGTTGAGGCATGAATCCAAAGATGAAGTCTGGTCTGATGGTTTTCTATAAATAAACATTGGTTTAGTATTTGGTTGGTTCTCCATGTATTTTCTTTATATTGAAAGTTCGGTCACGTTGAACACAGCCAGATATTGAGTGGTTTTGGTTAAAAACCTCACTTTTCATTTCTTTTCTTTTACTCGAGATTTTTTTTCTGGAGTTCTTTATTCATCTGTTTCGTTGTAATACGATAAACGGCAAAACGGCCAAACCGATCCGGCCCACATTTTTGTGGTATCTCACATGACAGCGGAAATGATTATTTCCGCTCAAAATCAATAAAATTCTAGTTTATTTAAAGTTCCATCAATTGAAAGAAGAAAATCTACGAAATCAAAATTCTTAGTATTTTCGAAGAAAAAATGGTTGCGATTAAAATGACATTTAAAAGCTATACACAATAGTTAAAAATACGGTTTTGGTTTAAAATAATGTTCTAGATAATATTTAAACTCACATGTGATCATGGAAATTCCAAATTGTGGTCTAGCACATTTAGCATCTTCTGTTAAAAATTTTTTCTTTTTCTTTTGCGTTGAATTTATATATTAAATACATTTTTTCACTTTCATATTTTAATAATTTAAGGCCTATAGGTACCAATTTAACATCAAAGTAGGGGGTGGGGGAAAAAGGAGTCTAACTAAGTAGGGAATGAGTCTAACTAAGTAGGGAATGAGTCTAACTAAGTAGGGAATGAGTCTAACTAAGTAGGAAATGAGTCTAACTAAGTAGGGAATGAGTCTAACTAAGTAGGGAATGAGTCTAACTAAGTAGGGAATGAGTAGGCCGGATTTACACATAAAAGCACAGCGTTGAAGCCAAGAAATGGTTTAAAATAAACCTAACAATATTTTATTTTCTTAGAAAGAAGGGATTTAAGAAAATATTCAAGAGGAACTTTTATTTTCATTCTAATTATGCAAACACCTTGAGTGCCAACATACACAACTTAAACAAGCTTCCCTTCGATCCTTTCACGATCATTATCATCTTCCCTACCTTCCCCCCTCTCCCCCCAGGTTGGTTGGGCACTATTCAGCTAAAGGAAGGATGTAACAAAGTCAGCAAGATTTTTTTGTCTATTCAGGGCATTCAACATTCAGTATTCGGGCATTCAGCTATGTATATAGATAGATATATATATAATATACATTATATTTACCTATACAATGTATCTTATGTATATGTATTTATAAACAAATACATTTATAGAACTATATGGGCTTTTCATCCAGAATCTTGTTTACTAATAAATAAAAATATTAAACGAAATATTTGCTTTGCAGAAAACGAAATTAATATTTTGTGAATTTAGTAAATAAAAGGAAATTTAACGAATAAGGTAAATTTACAGTAAAAGGAATTTATTTAAATCTTTTTGTTAATTTGGTTGTTCTCTATACATAAGGCTGATCAGTTTAATTCCAAAGAAACAAAGATTATTTATTCAGAGAATACTTGACCAAATCCAAATAAAAATAAAATAAAGCCTCATGAGAGAAAAAAGTGTAAATTGTGTTTGGTTTTTTTAAAACACTCTTTAGATTGTATTTTTCCCAACGGTTATTGTTAATCAATCATTATCAATATTGATCAATCCAATTTCTATTGATTTGCATAATTTTTTATTCTTCCATTTATGTTGATCAATCCAATATTGATCACTTTTTTTGAAAATTCCTAAATTGCATATATATATATTTTTAAAGGAAGTAAACACATTAAAACAACAATCTAAAATTTTCTAATCAAAGGTTTAAGGTTCATCAGGTTGCAAAGATATGGGAATTGGAAAATTCGAATTTGTGGCGAGTATTCAGTGTCTTTGATTCAAAATTTATGAAAAATATATAAAATGTTCCCAAACCGTTTAACCGATGATATAACTATAAAGTTTAAAATCATTGTATCCGATAATTAAATACCTGAATACCACGACCTTTACATTCACCGAGCACAAGATTTAAAATAGATAACCAGTAGCGCTAACTCATTACAAGGATAAACTGAAATAATCCAGACTAGTGATGGGCATCATCGTTTAGATTTTCAGACATTCAAAAGTTTTTTTATGGTTTCCAAGAAGCTTTACAAAATAAATGCAAAAGGAATTGAGTCTTTGCCACTAACGCTGATTTTCTAATCCCTTTATCTTTGCATGCAATCTAATGCCGAAGGCCTAATATATTTAAGAAACTATAAATTCTGTTAGATCAAATAATTTAAGTATGAAATACCAAAGGTTTACACCATTAGGTTGCAAAGATATAGGAATTAGAAAATTTGAGTTTGTGGCAAAGACTTAACTCCTTTAGTATACTCAGTTAAAAAATATTTATTCGTTGTAGCTGGCCAGACCAAATGGGCTTAAGTTTGTTTTGAGAAAAAACCATGGCTACCCGGGGGGGGGGGGGGGGGACATACGATAAAAAGTGTTTTTAAACCCTGGACAACGCCGGGTACTCCAGCTAGGATTAATTAATTGAGGAATCAGAGAAAGTTTATCGTAAACCTGAACGTTCCGTCGGTGACTCGATATACTGAAATCCCTAATTTGTCAGATTTAAGCATTTTAATATAATCTGTTTGTTTAATTGGATGCCTGATCATAACTCATGGAACCCGGGACAAATTTTCTTCAAATTTGTATAAGGGAACACAATGGAACCATGCGGGAATGTTTTTAGTTTTGTTTAAAAATTCTAAGTTAAGTTGATTGCCGGGCCGTTTAGAAGAAATCTCTAGAAAAAGTTAGGTTTCAAGCAAGTCCATTAAATTTTTTATTGGATGTATGCTTAGCAGTTAGAAGTATGGAGTTGTTTTTTATATTTGATTCAATTCAAGCTCCTCATTTGTAGTTTGGTGTGGGCCTCTTTAAAAATAGAAATTTTTTAATTCAGTAGCAATCAAATATGATGATTCTATATCTGACATTTAAACAGAATTGCATTAAAAAATGTTCAGAAAAAAACGACTTCCATTACGATATTTTATATCTTATTATCAATTTTTAGTATTGATCATCTTTAAAAGTAACTTGTCTATCGTCAATTGTACGTTTGAAATCTTACATGTTTTCTCATTATATCTCCTCTTATAGAAGAGAAGAACAAAAATGTTTTAAATTTCTAATTTGTAACTCAATAGATACTTTACTCAATAGATAAAGTTAATTTTTATTTTCTCCATCTCTGTCTAAACAACTTGTTAGTTTACTGTAGAATTTTTGTTACATTTTTTGTCGTCGTTATGGTATTCTTTTAAGAAAACCGATTCTCAAATTCATCTCTCCAGAATGGACAATTAAGGAGGATTTTAAAAATTGAATTTGCATTCTATTTAAACAAGTATGCATCGTAAAAACGAATTCTAAAAAACTACTCTACAATACTACATTCTCAGTTCAACTACCATACATTGCCGGTCACTCCCTTTTAAGCTTGGAAATTTATTCGAATATGATATGGGACGCTCTGTATCTAAAAATTAATGATTTTATTGTAAACGCAAATTAAATACGCAAGATAGAAATTGATAGAATTGTTATTCAGATAAAGGAATTTAATGGCTATCTTTGTGAATCTGGAATTATTTGTTTATATATGGACATGGTGGATTATTTGAAGATATGTCAACAGTTTAGAAGTACATTTATTGCTTCTAGAAACAAATACATAATGAATAACAATTGTACTAAAGGAGAGGAAGATGAGTAGGTCCAGAATCCAACGCAACTATTTTACGGATTTTATATAATCCTCTTTCGGGGATTTCATCCTCTACAGTGCCTTTAAACGAATATAGATATATCGTGGTATTCAATATATTTCTCTTTCTCCTACCTTGAACCAATAACAATTTGATTTATTCTATTCTTAGTTTAGATCAGAGATGGAATTATTAACTTTAATCCTTTGCATCTTGGTTTGTGTATACTTAGATTATTCTGCTAAATACAGGTTTATTATTATTATTATTTTTATTATTATTATTATTATTATTATTTTTATTATTGTTACTTCTTCTTGTCTAGATGGTTACGATTGCCTGGTCCCTGGTTCTATGTTCCCTACCTGGGACACCTGGAACTCCTCTTAAACCTGGGAAACCCGGTGAAAAACATCCTTAGCCTCTACAATAAGTACAATCAGGTGCCCCTCCCCACCTCCATCCTTCCATGTCAAATTAAAGTGTTTTTCATAGTAAATTAAAATCATGTTTTTAATCATTACATGCAGCAGTCAATTTTAAGATTTCTAATAGGCTGCCATGATATATACCTTATATGCTTTATATTGATAACAACATGGCTAAACAAGAAGGAAAAGAACACAAGATACGATAAGTCTGCCCTCTCCTCCCCCCCTCCCCCAATTCCAGCTCATCGGAACGAGTATTCCGTTGATAAATTATAAAATATTTTTCAATATTTGTTTAAGAATTTAGATTAATCCCTCCGTTTAAAAGTTGTGAGCTCTGTCCATAGAAAATTTAATTTTCAGAAACTTTACATATTTCTCATTTAGAATTCCAGGCTTTCCGATCTATATCTATATCTATACAATTAAACGAAAGAAAGAAAGTAAAAATCAAGACTTAAAAATACAAAAAAAACACTATTGAAAAAGAATTAAACCAATTAGTTGGAGCCAATAAATAATGATGTTAATAGAAAAACCCTGTAAAATTGCGTCTACAATTATCTATTTGATAAAATTGCAAAAAATTCAAATTCAAAAGTAAATGTTAAAAAAAATAATGTCAACAGAAAAAAAGGGAAAAAATCTTAATAAGTCTTTTTAGAAATCTTAATTTTTTGAAAAATGGATGGAAAAGTTTTTAAAATGAAGAAATTTTAAGTTCAGAGAGAGTTCAAAAAATTTCTAAAAAAATTTATTTTATTGTTATAAAGGAACTGAGTTTTTGTCACAACCTCAAATTTTCTAATCTCTATATCTTTGCAATCCAATGTCGTATACCTTAGATATTTAAAACTTAGACTATTTGATCTAACAGAGTTGTATAGTTTGAAATATCTAAGGTCTACGACATTGGATTGCAAAGATATAGGTATTAGAAAATTTGAGGTTGTGACAAAGAATCAATTCCTTTTGATCCTACTTCATAGAGATGATGAATTTTTGATTTTACAAAATCCTTTTCAAAATTATATTTTCGGCAAAAGTTTTTCAATTAAATTTAAAAGAATAGAAAATTTAATTTTAAGTAATCCTTCATGCACAGATGGTAATACCAGCCCGATTCACAACAGTACCCTTGACAGCTTTGCCTGATCAAGTATGAATTATAGTTTTTTTTTAATAATTTCATATTATCAAAAAATATGAAAAACGCAAATCTTAGAAACAGAAATGATTTTTATATTCCTAGAATAAATCTATTCCTCCTCACATTTTCCCTAAAATATGGTATGAAAATAAACAACACTTTTCTAAGCTTTCAAATATCAATCTTATTTTGAATTTTAATTGAAGATTTTTATGAGCAAAACAAACGCTAACACATGCTATGTTTGCAAAAGAATCAAAGAAAGCAAAGACGATTTTACAAAGAAAAGACTAAAAAGATTAAAAAGAGTAAAAGACATAATCAAACAGATGCCCCTTTTGCGTAAAACCTATACATTTTTCACAACCCATAAAGCTTATTTTATTTTTTTAAACATTACAAATAAATCTATCATTTTATTTCTAATACTTGTTAGTTCATCGTCAAAATATACTAACAATCCACCACTAGGTGTCAACACCTCCTCTCTCTGAGAGAAAGCATGCAAAATGCTTGCAGAATATATTCATGGGACTAGGGCCGCAACCCTTATATATCCTGTTTACTGTCAACAAGAATGGGTTCACACCCTTTGCTATTTGAAGATGTCAAAGTCTACTACAGACAACGAGTATGGGTTCACACCCTATGCTAATGGTAGATGTCAAAGTCTACTACAGTCAACAAGAATGGGTTCACACCCTTTGCTAATGGTAGATGTCAAAGTCTACTTCAGTTAACGAGAATACATTGTTACTTTTGCTGAATCAATATGTATTTATAAGTTCAATGAATGCATTCCTTAAAATGTTTTGATTATTTGAGTGCTGACTAATTATCTACTTCAATGAATGTATATTTAGTTGAGATTTCAATATGCATACTTTGTTTCAACAAAAACGATCAAACAAAATTATCAAACATTATTTTCAATTGGCTCATAATAAATTTTCTTTTGTGTTTTATTTTAAGCTGAACCATCATACATTATTATTTTGTATTTTGTGTTTGAAAATAAATACTAAAAAAAAAAATATTAAGTATGATGTACGCGGGCAGCCGTAGTACATTTGAATTTCCGAGCCGGGTCAATCTTTCCGGCCCCAGTTTGTACTGTATCGCCAGGACATTGGGTGAATAACACAGACACTCGATAGGGCTAGCCGATGCAAAAATGTTGACGCGGTCAGACTTTATGCTAAATTTACTTTTACTAAGGGGTTAGGGGTGCGTGTGTAAACAATAAATATGTAACTTTCCTAGTTTCCTTTCCTTTTCCTTTTATTTCTATTTTCTATAATATTTTAGAATTGGGGGGAAATATTCCCAAAACCTCTATTTTAGGAAGTTTTCAAATATTTTCTCCTTAAACACTTAATTTTGTATGTTTTTTGTTATTTTGCATAAATAAATAACTACTTACTTACTTACTAAATTTAATTACTGATTATTTTCAATTGCAATTTCTCTACATTTACAATTTCTCTTGCACATTTCCACTACAGGAAAATATCTGAACTGTTCAAAAAAGAAATATTATCAAAAATGTCTTTATCTCTGAATGGTTCATCAAGTTGTTGTTGAAAAAAATAAGAATTTTATTTCGAAAATTCTTTTTCTGTTAAAAAAAATATAAATGAATTATCAGAATTCAACAAAAACGACAAAATATGGCATGTGCTAATTTTTTATGGACGGTGACTTAAATTTACGCTCACAGTCCGTTTACATAATATTTGAAAATCACCATTATTTATTCAAAATTCTCATATTTTAAAATCTATTTAAAATATTTTGTTTATTGTTCCCAGGGAGGTGTCTGCTACACCAGTCTCATCAATCAGAATAACCTACTAGTAGGGGACTATAATACACTCAAGTAATTTTATTTAGTAAAGTACAGTGTGTCTCTTCTAAACATAACAGTTCAAAGTAGGATTTAAATTCCTAGGCAAAATTATCTTAAAACATAATTAAAATTATCTTTGTTTTAGATGAAATATTCATAAACTTCATCATGTCTCATTTAGAAGTCGTGTACAATAAAGAAGACTTTCGATTTCTAATTTTATTCTGACCAAGCTACGATCTACTGAATATTAAATATGAATAAACATGGAAATAAAGAAAAGCTGCTAGTTAACAGCTTTGTTTGCTTGTAAACTTGTAATTTAAAAAAGCAACCGTCGAAACATAAAAAAGTCGTCTTCATTGTATTGATATGAACGCCGACCAATGTATTATATTTGGCTGTACTGAAATTGACACCGTAAAATTATTTGCTTTATTTCCTCCGAAATCAGATTTTTCCTTGACAAATGCTGTTTATAAAATGCCAACTGCATTAAAATGATAAAATTACACACAACTGAATATTTAAAATTACATAAAACATCAAAGGACATTCTTTTATGTTTTAGAATTCTGAAATGTTTAGTTTGTCAAAAATTGATTTTATATTCTTTTTTTCCGGAGAAATGGTAAAATATTCAAAAATAAAAAGTATTAATAAATAATGTTTAGGTTTCTATTCAATCACCCGCATGTTCAGAACAGGGTGACCTCACATACAGGTAAAATACAGGGTTACCTCACATACAGGTAAAATACAGGGTGACCTCACATACAGGTAAAATACAGGATGACCTCACATACAGGTAAAATACAGGGTGACCTACTAAACTGGTAAAATACAGGGTGACCTCACATACCAGTAAAAACAGGAATTGAGCCTTAAATAAGTTTGAAATATCTAAGGTTTTTACCATCAGGTTGCAAAGAAATAGGGATCAGAAAATTTTGATTTGTAACAATAGTTTATTTTAAAATAGGTAAAGAAATCCTTTGCACCTGTGAATGAAAAACCTTTCTAAAGAAAGTCTGCAGATGAAATCACATAAACAGTTCTTTTAATAGAAGTACAAGAGCTTAAATTACCCTCTGGTGTGTAAACTGTTGTAGATAAATTATTGTAAATGATCTCTAACTGGCAGTAGAACTAAAATATTCACATCAAGATTTTTCCAATTACACCCTGCACCAATCCATATCCAGTCCGTTAATTTGAATAAATTAGATTGCGTCTATATAATTAAACAATCAAAAATCTTTTAACCAGAGTTGTCTCTTTCTATATTTTGATTTAAGCCGCATTCACCGACAAAATATATAAATAGCGGAGGAACAACGACAAATTTGTTTTCATTAAAATTAGGGTCGAAAGTAACTTCATGCTGAGACTAGGACCAGAAGCTTATTCATTGTGATTACTTTCTAAAGGATTGAGAGGGTCAAACCAAATAATAAGTTATATAAGATAAGTTTTTAATATCAAGTCTTTTTTCCATGGTTAAAAAAAATCCTTTGTTCCCATGCATTTACAACCCTCGGAAAACCTTTTTTTCCGCGGTCGTTTTTGTGATCAAACTGGAACCAGAAAAAAAGTCCTGGAAACAAAAGTCAAAATTTTCCAGAGACTTTTTATTTCAAGGTCTTGTTTTCTACGGGATTCTTATAGTGCCAAAATTTAGGACTTTTTATTGGATATTTGAAACAGAAAATTGGAAAAAAAAGTTCAAGGTTTTTAATAGATGTAAATTGAGAAAGGAATTGAATTTTTGTCACAAAATCTTATTTTCTAATCTTAATATCTCTGCAACCCAATGTTGCGGACCTTAGATATTTCAAAATATAAATTCTGTTAGATTAAATAATCTAAGTTTGAAATATCAAAGGTTTACAAGATCAGGTTGTGAAGATATAGGAATTAGAAAATTTGAGTTTGTGGCAATGACTCAATTCCTTTCAGTTCAGCTTTCTTCTGAAACCATCTTTACATAACACTTGATCGTTAGCTAGACATCACGCGATCATACAAATTTGAACACCAATAAAAAATGTTTAAAATTGAAAAAGCTAAGGCCGAAGAACAGTCCAAAAAATAGTTTTAAAACTTTTTTAAATGTTTTGGTGAGTTTTCGTGCTCTAGCTCATTCAATTTGTTAATTTGTTCAAAATGTGTTACAAATTCGAATTCAGCTTAAGATTTCCAAGAAAATTAACACATCATTTTTTAATATTTTTTTGTAGGGCCTTTATAGTAATTTACGTGATGGACAGTTGGTTACTTTTTTAAAAAAAAGGTCATAAACCGATTATTCCTATTAACCAGGGGCGTACGAGGGCTTTTGTGTAGGGGGGGGCACAATTTGCGCGCGTAAGCGCGAAAAAAAATTTTTGTCCCCCCCCCTTGGCAACATTGTGCCCCCCCCCCTTAAAAAACCCTTTTTTGAAAAAATATTAATACCTTTTATAATTTTTTGCCCCCCCCCTCCCACCTGGTCTTGTTTTGTTCACCATAAAAATACACCAAAAAGACTACATTTTTGGGTGTTACTAACCTTAGAGTCTAAAAATTATTCCTTTGCTTGAAAAACTAACTTTTTGACTTTATAAATTTATCACTTAACTCCATCACAGCTAACTAAATCAATAATCACAGCATCATTAAAAGTAATATTTTTACTAATAAACGAAATTTCTTCTGAAATTTTTAAATAGAATTTACTCAATCTACATATTCACCAACTCTTTTAAGCTACAATTTTCTGGGATTTGCTTGCACAAACATTTCAATGATTTTTTTCAGTAGAGAGCTCAGACAGCCTTATAGGGTGTAAAGCTATAAGAGCAAGATCGTTAAGTTTGCTCTCCGTCATAGTACATCTTGAGTAATGAAGTATTCTCTTTAAAAGGCTAAAACTTTTCTCTCCTTGTATTAACAGTGAATTTATCAAATCCTTAGTCTTTGTCATTGTTATGTGTTACTTTCTAAACGTAGTTTCCTTTTAATTTTGTATTTTTGGAACTCCCAGGGGGGGCAAGAGGACTACTGCCCCCACTAGGTACACCACTGTGCCTGACCTGAGAAAGGGAAATGCAAGAAGATGTAATATTAAAAGAGCCCGTACGCCCCTGCTATTAACCCTGTCGAATGAACGTGTTGAAATCTGTCAAATGTTTCAATGATCATAACTCCGCATATTGAAAAAAACACGAAAGTTTATTGAATTTCTAATATGTAACTGTAGTTAGCTCTTTTCATAGATTAAAATTATTATATAAAAACTAGAGTAAAAAATCGTACCGGTAAATTTGCACACATTTTTCCTTTTTTCTGTTTAGTAGTGTGAAACAAAAATAGATATAAAGAAGTATAATTGACTATATTGATTAAGATTTATCTATCTTTATATATATTTATATATCTTGCTGCCAAAGTTACTAAAGTTACACCCGCCGTTTACCCGCACTTGAACGATTTTACCGGGAAACAAATATTTCGCTATTAAAGTCAACCCACTCAACTTAAAATCTCAAATTCAAACTATAAAAACATTCCCGAGTTCCCCAATAAAATCAGTCCAGGGGTTCCTGAGTTATGATCGGCCAAAAGAACAGACAAACAGACAAACACAAATTACAACTATATCTATATATATATAACTAATAAAGCAATAATCAGAACAGCTTCTCAGTTTTCATATTTATTAATACAAATTGTTTCAGATCTCTCGATCCTCATCAGTCAATAAACATGGGTTAACTGATGTTTTACAACAAATATTATGGATTTTTCCTGTATATACAGAGTGTTCTAGAAACAGCCATATTTAATTTTACATTATTTTTGTATCGGGGCATAATTTTTAGGAAAACCCATTTACTAGCTAACTAACTAACTAACTAACTAACTAACTAACTAACTGACTAACTAACTAACTAACTAACTGACTAACTAACTAACTAACTAACTAACTAACTAACTAACTCAACTTTTAACATTTTTAAACCAGTGCAGGCTCCGAACATTTCCAAACAAACAAACAGAAATTACCGCTTTAAATATTTATATTAACCATATACATTAACCATGATTATTAACTGAAGAGGAGTAATCCAAAACAATTTGTATTAATAAATATAAAAACTGAGAGGCTGCTCTGATTATTGCTTTATAGTTATACACATACATATATATGAAGATATGACAAAAATATAAATCGATGGGGAGGAACACGAGAAAAACAACTCATTGGTTTTTAATATTTGCATTTACTGAAAATTATAAATCTGAATTTAAACTTTATACGTACGTCATGCTTTTCAAATATTCAAATTGCACCTCTGATTTTTCATTGAACGCACAATTTATTTGATAAAAATAAATACAATAGTGGTTTCTCGTACGCACTGTAAGTATTTATTTACATAAACAACATCTAATCTGATAAATTGCTTATTATAGAACACCTAATCAAGAAATACAATTTACACAGATTAATCAACGGAAGATATGAATATGTAAAAATTCTAAAAAATTTAACATTTCTTATAATTTTAACCAGGCGGGTTGGCATCAAACTCAAACCCTATATCTTTACAACCTGATGACATGTAAATCTTGGATATTTCAAAGCAAGAGATATAAGAATTAGAAAATAAGAGTATTCGAATAATAAACAGTAGACAGTATGATATATATATCTATTTATACTTTATATAAAATTTTAAGTGTTGTAAATTGCGTACAATCCCTTTAACCAGATATCGTCGTATATATTAATGCAATGCAGAAGACTTTCTATTCTAATCTAGATTTTTACACCAAGCACTTTGTTTAGTTATAAACTTTTAATTTGGAAAATGCTTGTTAGGGGTCAAAACATTATTAATAAAAAGTCGTCTTCATTGAATTGATATAATGATCGCCCACTGTAGTGATATATCTTGTTAAGGTAACCTGTATAAATACCTATCTGAGAATAGATATTGTATTATATAGATATATATTGTTAAGGTAACCTGTATAAATACCTATCTGAGAATAGAGGAAACTCTGGTCCTATTCTTGGCGTAATGCATTCACAGGTTATTTTTAATCACCGTTCAGGGCTGTCAGATTTTTACTTCAAGAAAAAAAACATTTAAATTTTTAAAAAGAGCTATTCCAGCCATTCCTAATAAAGTAGATATTTAACTCTTTTCTGGTCATTTTGTATCCCTTAAATGTCATTTTTTCAATGTTAACATTTTTAAAATTTTTTTTTTAAGTTTATAATAACATAAAGAGAATTGAGACTGAAGAGAATTAATGAAGAATTTCCTACTGAAAAAGGCTTCAGCTATATTACAGACAGAACCTGCTGCAAAACTTTTTTAGGGATGAGCTCAGTGCCATGACATGAGTTCGAGGGCTGATTGAATTATGTAAAGAAAAGTCCTCAGATCTAATGATTAAACTTTTTTAAGAGCAATTTTGATGTAACTCTAAATGCTGGCTAATTGTAAACCCTTGAACAAAATAAATTATGATGATAGCATAATAAATGATTTAAGTGATTTGTGTATTAAACAAGGAAAAATATAAGGTTTTTCTTCAAATCCAGAAAAAACAACAATTTTAAGCCATACAAGCCATTTTAAAGAAATGGGACTGGAAAAATAGCCATCTGGCAGCCCTGTGACACCGTTAGTTAGTCCGATAGAGAATTAACCAAATTTTGTAATACACAGTGAACTCAGTTTCGGCGGGTGGACGAATGGCTGTTTGGAAACAAACCCAACTGGACTTGAACCGAAACATGAAAATGAACCCATTATTTAAGTTATAGTTACAGCACGGTTGCACGTATAATGATTAAAAGAATCGAGGTAATATAGAGGACGTGGGTCAGACTCTAATGAAAACGCATAAAGTACTTCCAGTATCTATATTTCTTATAACTTATTACTAGAGGGTTCAGAACTAGAGTCAATATCGATATCACACGTGTAGATGTTTCATCAGTACTATGCCCCGTATCCGTTCTATCTCATTCTGTTGAGTCTTGTGGAACTTGTTTAACGCGGCCAGGCATTGTCTTCCACAGTAAATTGTTTTTAAATATTTCTTATGATCTCATTGAATGTAAACAGACCGCTAAACCAGTTTTTACTTTATATCCACCAAACCTAGTTCATTGTGTATTACAGAATTCATATTTGTACAGTTTATGCGAATGAATTATATGTTATTATTAGATTTAAAAAGAAAGTCTAGTTTTTTAATCCTTATATCTTTACACCCTTATCACGGTAAACGAGAGGTCCTAGTAAAAAGTCCAGTAAGTCTAAGCTTAAAGGGAGTGTTCGCAAAAAATTAAAGGGGGTATAGGCTTATGGCGAAAAATCTTACTTCTGTTGCGTCTATAAGGAGAAAATTGTTAAAAACGACTCATACCGAAGAACATAGCGTCCACACGAATTCAGAAGTTGCAACATTCGACTCGGATCATAAAAAAATCAATTTGATTCCAGACAAATCATTCAGATATGACAACCTGTATTATCGATAATTTTTTGACGCGTTTGTTTATAGTTAATATTTCATAATATTGTTTACTTGTTTCATATATTATGTACTTTTTATAAAATTTGTCGCTATGTGTCGTTGGAGTTCATTCCACGTGGAACTCCAGAAGCATCGAGAGCAGAGACACCTAGCAGCCAAATGAGCGATCTTTAATGTATATTGTATATCAAACGAATAAAAACTTTTGCAACTTTCTGAATTCTATTTCAAACATTTAGGCATATGAATTATTTTATGGGATTTTGACTGATTTTGAATGAGACATAAAAAATAACTAAAAACATTCCGAAATAATACAGATGCAGGAAGCCCTACGTTTTATTCAGTTTTACTTGTACCTTACGTTACCTCAAAGTTCAAAATATTAAATGTTTACACCTTCAGTTTACAAAAATAAAAATTACAAACAAGAGTTTCAGACGAGTAATCAATTACTTTGGCTTTTTAGCTAAGCTGATAAAACATCCGTTATGATTAAACATAATGTTACTATTTAAAAGTGGTCAAAAGTCTGAAACTGACGTGAATAAGTCTGCAGAGTATAGGGATAAAATGTATTTACAGCTTAAAAAAAGAATAGATTATGTTTGATACTAATAGTTTTAATAAATCCGGAGCTCTCTGGCAGACTCTCCGCCTTTCTTCCGCCTCATATGACGGATTAACCTTCCTTGTTTCGGTTCTTTGTAAAGACTAACTCTATTTCGGGTTTAGCCTGGCAAACCTTATTTCACGCTCCCTCGTGTATCAAAGCCTGTTGGTCTGAATTGGCCCGAGTTTTAAATAGAATATACAATACACTATACACCATGGCGACTTATCATCCACCCCACTTTCTGTCCGACCTATAGCTATATACAAAAGAGCTAATAAGCTGTCATGCTTATAGGCCGGACTACTTGCAATCTGAACTTAGCTCCTGGTCCGTATGAGGACTGAAGGGGTTACATCAATGTAACTATCCAATCTGAACTTAGCTCCGGGTTCGTATGAGAGCTGAAGGGGTTACATCAATTGAACTATCCCTATTCCCAGATATTGAACTCATACTGGCTACAATATAATACAGAACAATATTTTAAAAAGTAATACTTTATAAAATAAACGATACTATACTATTATAACATGAAAAAAACTGATGAAGGAATAATACCATGACACTATAGCATGACAACATAATAGTAAGATTATGTGATGAGTTACAAGAATATACTTAATTGCAGGGTCAGCTTTGGAAAGAGCAAAGAAGGTTTACCATTAGAACTCTGAGGTAAAGGGCATGTATACAATATTACCATTAGAACTCTGAGGTAAAGGGTAAGAATACAATATTACCATTATAACTCCCAGGTAAAGGGTATGTATACAATATTACCATTAGAACTCTGAGGTAAAGGGCATGTATACAATATTACCATTATAACTCCCAGGTAAAGGGCATGTATACAATATTACCATTATAACTCCCAGGTAAAGGGTATGTATACAATATCTAAATACTAAAGATACTAAACTTGAATTTAAGAATAAATTTAATTTGTCTGAATTATTAAATTGATATAAAGCTATGATATTATCAAAAGATAATTCATCAGTTTAAAGCGAGTGTTCGCTAAAACATGAAAGGGGTATAGAATTAATACAAATGAAATTGGAAACAAATTATTCAAACATCAGATGAAAAAAGCTGTATACCATTCTATTCCAAAGTCAACTAATGTGTAGCCTATCCCCCTTTTATTTTCCGCGTAAACTCCCTTTAAGGCTGGAATTATGTCCGAGAGGACTTAGCTAAGTGACTTTTATTGAGAAGGAAGAGTCGCAATGCAGTCAATCTATACTTTGCATCAATATTTAATAGTAAATTATTTATAGATACATTTTATTGGAACACAGGCTTTTTACAACAAAAATATGATACTCGACTTTTAAGCCACATGTGCCTCTTTTTTAGTAACAATTGTAACTTTTAGCTGATACTTTTAATGTTTTCATTTTTCTGTTAAATTGATTGATTATAAAATGGAAACCCTTTTTAAACCCTGCTATTCGAAAATGAGCAATGTAATCGGAGTTGAAACGATACAGAATGCATGGCTCCAGGGTTGAAATATGACATATTTATTTTGAAGCAGTTTACATATATATATATAGTCCCTGGGGTCATATGAGTTGCCTCAACAAATTTGGGTCCGAACGGATAATATGCCGTTTTGACCAAAGAGAATAGAATATACATATATAGAGTGTAATTTACTAGAAAAAAGTGTAAAACGGCCATTTTGTTGTACTGTTTCCATACATCAGGTGTACTTGACATATTTGTGCTGTATAACCTTTTGGGCCCTGGAACATCATTTTATAGAAAATCTAAAATTAATATTAAAAGAAAACCAAATTATGAAATAGGCTGGTTTAATTATTGACAAATGATCATTTCACATAGACTCTATGCCTTTCACTTTACAAACGATGATTTTCCGTTATAACTATAAATCAAATGATGTTTTTTATTCACCTAATTCATTTTATAAAGTTTATTTAACAGCTTTAAAAAATTCGAAATTGAAATGTATAGTCTAGGGAACATACTGTATTAATGTACTCTACTGCATATTAAATTATGAAATAGGCTGGTTTCATAATTGACCAATGTTCATTTCACATAGACTCTATGCCTTTCACTTTACAAACGATGATTTTCCGTTATAACTATAAATCAAATGATGTTTTTTATTCACCTAATTCATTTTATAAAGTTTATTTAACAGCTTTAAAAAATTCGAAATTGAAATGTATAGTCTAGGGAACATACTGTATTAATGTACTCTACTGCATATAATTTGCAAACATTTACATGATTTGTACACTTTGAACTCCCTTTCGGTCTGAAAGGGACTGACAAAATTCATACCGAAGAATTGTCTTAATTCCACTCTAATATATATTCTATTCTCTTTGGTTTTGACGTTTATTGGATACAAAGGTGCGGAAAAACAAAAAATACAAACAAAATATGTATTTATAAAGATGAAGAAGAAACTTTTAGCTATAAAAGATTGAATGAATTAATTTGAGATTTGTCTGTCTAGATATTTCCGGTTCGGAAAGCGGGGTATGTATGAAATTGTACTAGACGAATTTATAGTAATATTTGACCTGTCTAGAGATTTCGGGTTCGGAAAGCGGAGCATGGATGAACTTGTCAAAGACGAATTTAAAAAGTTTACTCAGCACATAGACAAACTGCTAGCTACAGGCAAACCAAAAAAGTACATCGAATGATTAAAAAATATATTTAAAATTTTTTATATCGAAAGGTTGGTGCCATAACTTCTTGCCAATTTTTCGTTGAGAATATTAATTTATAAAACATTGTTTCCCTACCCTAGCGACCAAAAAAAATCTCCGTATAGCCCCTCCCCCCCCCCCCCCACCTCTGTATACGCCTCTGAATGATAATGTGTGGCATGAAGTGAATATAAATAATTTGTTTAATGAATGCTTATGTCAGAGAAACTGATTTCTCTGCTCATATTTTTAATTTTCTAATTCGCCCTTATATCTTTGCAACGGTGTTATGTACTTTCCTAAAAGCTTTTTCCCAACGTCAACTTCTCAATTGACAACCTCCTAAAGGTACAATTTCCCAAGCTGCAACTTCCCAAATGTAGATTATAGGTTAGGTTAGGCCAAGCGCCGGCAGCAATTGGGGCCGAGTGCTGTGACTAGAACAGACTTTGGAAGTTGCCGCTTTGGAAAACCCCTTGGAAAGTTTGTCTTGGTTGATCTGCGCTAACGAAGTTAAATCACTTGGACTGGGGTCCAAAAGTAGTAATTGAACTACGTCTGTGCGGTTCAACTTCATCTTGTTATTCATAAATCTGGTTATTTGGTATTTCATACAATGAATGCTCCCAGATCAAAAAATCAAATTTTGTAATATCAAACTTTTACAGCATTAGTTTACGAAGATAGGAACTAAAAATTAGAGAGGTAATATCCTAATCTCAAAATTATACTGCCTGTCCATGTATTTTAAAGTGAATATTTCCCAGTAATATTAGAGCAGTATCCTGTATCCTGTATCCTGAAGGTATGTGTCCTTTATCCAGGGATAGGCATCGTGTTCAAAACGAGAGAAAAAAAACGATCTGTTCCGTTTTGTTTTTATACCGTGTCGTGGGAAAAAATCCAATCAACTATTTTGAACTATTGTAAAACGGAAAACAAAACGACTACATGTTAGTTTTAATGATTGAACGACCGTTTTAGTTTTTTTCAGCCAATTCAATTTTGCTTTTTAAAAAAGGTGTGAAGCGATTTAGTTTAGTTATAATTACTAAAAAAAACGATCGTTTCGCGTTTTTTTCTATTTTGTTAACTAAACCATTAGTTTGTTTTCCAAAAAGTAAAAAACGTCCCATCCCTACCTTTATCCTGAAGGTATATATCCCGTCCTGGAACCATGTCAGCCAGCAAATTGAATTTTTTTCTCAAATGATACATGGGTAGATTTTCATGGTTTGCTGGGCCCGTGTAATATCATTTATTACGTTGGAAAGAACTGTAATATAATTTGTTCATATTCTGTTTTCAATTAATTATATTCATATACACAGCTTTGAAACGAAAAAAAACTTACACGTTTACCCAACAAACAATAAGATTTTAAACATGTAAGCGTAATTTCAAGTTACTCCCAATTTGTAGAGTGACATAACTGATTCACACCAACAACCTATAAACTTTTGACTGATCAAAGACGCTAGACTTTTTCTAATTTATCTAAAATACGCTTGCATTTTTTTAACACTTTGTTTGCAATTTGTTTTTTATTTATGTAATATTAAATAGAAATATTTGTTATTTTCGTCAGATGGAGATCTTTCTCATAGATTAACAATCAAAGGTTAAAATTGCATCTTTGCCTTGAGGGTAACTTGAAATTACGCTCACATTCTTTTTCATGACGATCTATATAATTCATAAAATAAATCTAAAAATTGAATTTTTTCTATTCCTTAAACAATGATCATAAAAGCCTGAAAGGGATCTAATAAACGATTTGAAAAGAAAGTATTGAGTTTAAACCAAGAATGTCTTCACTAAATCTTTAATCTTTTGTGGGAACCCCTGTATATTCTATTTATTTTTGTAAAAAAATCTAAACAAACTTTTAGATTAGAATTAGAATGCATAATTGATTTATTAATTAATTAATCAAATATATAATATATGTTTTTGGTTTGGATTCAGATGGGTGTATAATAGATC
>NW_019396109.1:75139-76015 GCF_000591075.1 Eurytemora carolleeae | reverse complement strand
ATAATAATAATAATAATAATAATAATATGATTTGAAGTGTTGGGGAAAAGTTTGAGTACGATGATCCCAAAATGTTGAGAATTATGGAACAACTAGGCGAGACACTTTTTTGATCATTTTTTATCTTCAGAAATATATAAAAACATTTAAAAAAAATTTTTATTATAAAAAATCATATAAAAGCGAATGTCAGCGTAATATTAAGTGAATTTAATTTAATGAATTGCATGTGCAAGGGGCACCTTTATAAGTTTCACTTTCGGTTATTTAACTACTGACAGGCATGGTGTTTTAAACCTTTAAAGGTTTTAGACTTTTAAGAAACTCATAAATATCTGAGATGTTGCTCCTGTTTAAATGTTAGGTTTGATAAATTTTAAAATTAAAAAAGTGTTAAAATTTTAGATGAATATGTTCGTAATGCTGGCAGGTCATATTTCACCTAATAAATAAAATGTTATTTTAGATAAAAAGCGCTTTTGATCGCTACTTAGACTTAGACCGTAAAAAAATCTATTTAATTTCAAACAAATCATTCAGATATTACAACCTATAGTCATCGATTATCTTTCACCACATTTGCATATAGTTAATTTTTCATAATATGTTTTAATTGTAATGATCTGAGAGTTACTTATAAAAACATTTGTTCCTGTTTCGAGAATTTTTGGTAATGAAGACGACATTTTAATATTTTCCAGGAATCTTCGAAAACAAGTTGTAAGCTAAATATTATTAAAAAAAATAAAATCAAAACATATTTTGAAAAATCAACTATATACAAATGTGGCGAAAGATAATCGATGACTATAGGTTGTAATATCTGAATGATTTGTTTGAAATTAAATTGATTTTTTTACGGTCTAAGTCGTATGT
>NW_019396109.1:12729-74995 GCF_000591075.1 Eurytemora carolleeae | reverse complement strand
AATATTATTCAACCGAAACATTTCCCCCTATTGAAGGAATTCCCATGGTAAAATCTTTGAAAAGATAGATTTATGCTGGTGCCGTATGCATACTCTTTGTTAGATCTGACTCTACCGAGCTGAATTTTAATAGATATTTGAAAAGATTCTTGTTCTACAGGTTAACATGGAGATTATTCATCTCATGAAAGAACTAATAAATAATCATCTCAAAACATTAGATGTGGAACAACCAAGAGATTTTATAGGTAGGTCATTACAAGGCTAAACGTTAATTGAACGTGTTTAAAGGGACTGTAAAGGAAAATGAAAGGGGGTATAGGATGAAACCTGAGAATCTTGAACGTTAAATAGTGCGTATAGTCCGTATTACGTCACAATAACTTCAGCCAATGACAGTGCAGTATCGTTGTCACGTGGTGTACAGACGGAAATCACGTAACCAGTATACTGCATTGCCATTAGCTGAAGTACTGTTGACGTAATACGGACTATACGGATTAGATGTATTAATATTATCAATTATATCTATTAAAAATGCAAAATAAAAATTGAATAATTAAAACAGGGCAAACCTGATATTCTCAGGTTTCTGTAGGATATAGTCTTTTTCAGATTGGTTTCGTATTTGCTGAATATGATCTGTTTTATACTACAACTTTTTCACAAAATTGCATAACTATGAATTTTCGCATAAATTTGACACAGTTTTATATCAATTTCTAGAGACAGAAACATCTTAAATGTATCGTTCAACGTCTGAGATTCTCAGGTTTAATCCTATACCCCCTTTCATTTTTACTTTACAGTCCCTTTAAGTAACCCTCCGTTTACAGAGGCTTTGCCCGATTCAAGAAAGGGGGAAATGTTGTCGTTTTCTCCATTGTTTCTGTGGCAAGATCTCCGCATGACACTTTGCTGGAAAGCTTTAAGGATAAAAATCATAAATATCTAATTTGTTGTTGATCAGACAAAGCTATTAAGGGTACTGTTGGGAATGGGGCATGCCGCGCTAAAATTTGAGGGTCCCTTAATGAGCCCAAATTATACAAATCGTTATTTACATTTGCTCTTTTTAGAAATAATTTCTTTGAAAGATGTCTAACCTAAAAAACTTTAAAAAATTGGAATATACAAAAAGAAGTTTTATTTAGATAGTTACCTGATTGAGATTGCAGGAACTACATCCCCTAATTCTAGTTTCTACGGAGCTAATGGATATGAAAACCTTGCTGCAACATTGACAGACTTATTCCAGGTTAGGAACTGATTATAATCTTATTTCTCATCCTTCTATCTTTGTATGGTATCTTCTATATAAATAATAAGGTAATCTATGTCTTTTTGTATGTCCGATTATAACTTAAGAACCCCTTGACCGATTTGCCTCAAATTTTGATTGGGGAACTCGGAAGAACCATGAGAACGTTCCTGCTGCTTTTAAAGATTCTTAAATTCAGTGATTCACTTTTTTAAAGAAAGTACAATATCCAGTTAAAGCCGGGTTTCCAAGCTAGTATAGTATAAAAATTTACTCCCGCCGTTTGCCCGCACTTGAACGATTTTACCGGGAAACTAAATTTTCACTTTAAGAAATTTCAAATTTTCATATGGCAAAATTTGTTGGAGCACCGGCATCAAATTCACCTTAGCAGAATCATTAAACAAAATTTGATGAATGGATTCTGCTAAGGTGAATTTGATGCATGCCGGTGCTCCAATAAATTTTGTTAGATGAAAATTTGAAATTTCTCAGTGTTCGCTTAGAATCTCAAAACAAAGCTAAGAACAACATTTCCGTGGGTCTCCCGATCAAGCTCCCCAATCAAAATTTTAGGCGAATCGGTCCAGGGGTTATTAAATTATGATCGGACAAACAAACAGACAGACAAACAGAGAATACAACTTTATATGTATAGATACAAGGTTATTCACAAAGTATGAGACTTCAGAGACGATAGTATGGAATTGGTTTAGTCCGTTCTGTTGCATTCAGGGTTCCTTGTGGCCAAAAACTGGCTTGTTTCCGTAGTAAACAGTTAAAATACTCAATTGAATGCAGAAACCCAAAATCAAGCTTCAAATCGTCATATTTTTTAGAGTTCCATGAGTAGTCTTTACAGTCGCATTCTCTATGGGTAACCATGTATTGACATCATTTTTTTAAATTTCTTAACAATCCTTTTAAGGCTGGCTCTGAGACAACAGCTACAACTCTCCGCTGGGCAGTTCTCTACCTAGTTCTCTATCCAGAGGTGCAACAGAGAATTCAGGTAAACGGTCAAAATTAGTTATCAGCTGTAATTGAGACCTGGGGTTGACTTTAAAGTGTCTTTTCCCCTGGTTTTAAAACAATTGTCTCGTAGCTGCAGGCGTTAAGCACTTTTAAGGCTTAGTATTAAATTTCCTAAGAAAGTTATTAACTACAGCAGTCATCGTTCATATCAATACAATAAAGACTATTTTCAATCTTTAGGATTTGATTTTAACCAAGCTATCAAACAGGAAATTACATTAAACAAGAAAAAGATGTTAAAAGGGGAAATATTCTTAGTTTATCAAATATTAGTGTAAATAATATCACATCAAATAATGCTATACTATTATTGATTAATTTATTGCTTATAAAACGAGAACATCTTCCACATTATTCATTAAATCACTCCTGTATGCCGAGTCCATTAGCGCCTCATCCAGTCATGTGTTTGTTTTGAACCAATAGAAATAGTATGGCGGTAACATCTATCTTTCTATCTATCCCATTATCCATTCAGTTATGAATCCTTCAATCGGCGTTATCAGTAAATGGAAATATTTACTTCTACTGAAACTATAGTGAAGGGTTTAAAGGGTCGAACATACCCATTAGTATGTTTAAGTTCATCATTTTTTAAAACATTTTAAATATTGTCGTGATCAGCTGAAACTATAAATAGTAAACAAATCATTGATTTAATTACTTATATTAATTTTTTTTACTTTTAAGGAATAATAATTTAAAGAATTTATTTTGTTTTATTTTTATTTTTATTAATGCATAGGACAGTAAAAAGGCCAGTCCTTGCTAAAATAAATCTAAATAACTGTACTTTTTTGTGATTAAAGCTACAGTCCTTTCGATAAATGTTTGAGTTTTTATAATGGTTGCTGAACCCATAGTTACCAGTTCAATGATTTTAAGATTCAGATTATGCAACATGTTGAAAATGGTTCTTATTTCTCTGCCTGGTATTTTGATATCTTAAACACTGCAAATTTGCTTGTTGACAACAAAAATGTGCTTTATCTTAACAAATGTTTTTATATAAAAACTAGCTTGGGAACCCAGCTTTGCTTGAAGTTTTCCTTATTAAAGGGAGTGTTCGCGAAAAATGAAAGGGGGTATAGGCTTAATGCGATAAAAAGGCGCTTTTGATTGCTACTAATCTTACTTCCATCTGTTGCGTCTATAAGGAGAAAATTGTTATTAGTAGCGATCAAAAGCGCTTTTTTATCGCATTAAACCTATACCCCCTTTCATTTTTCGCGAACACTCCCTTTAAAAGGCAAAACACTCAAATTAGAATTATTGAATCATTCCAGTGGTTCTCTGATTTCCCCAATCAAAATTTGAGGCGAATCGGTCCATGGGTTTATGAGCTATGATCGGACATCGAAACAAACAGAGAGACAGACAGAAAACCAGAAAATACTACTTTATATATATAAACTAGCCTGGTATAAACTAGCTTTGCCTGGAGATTATTCTTGAAAATTTAGAATTTTTACACCACGCTGAGAACAGTTTTTCCACCGCGTTCCTCAATCAGAGTATCAGGAAAATCGTTCCATGGGTTCATGAGTTATGATAGGACACTCAAACAGACAGACAGACAATAGAGATAACTAATTCATATATAGACTAGCGTGGGAACCCGAGCTTGCCAGGATTTTTTTTTTTAAGTCAACCAACTCAATTAGAATGCTTAAACCAAGCAGGCCTTCTCTTCTGAAACCCAAAATTCAAGTATTTTTATTCCTAAAAGTAAAAGAATTGATTATTTAAGATATTCTAAAGATAATAATACTTACAGTTACATCCATTAATTCAGGCCACGGTTCCTAAACACTGATATTTTATATCTAGTCTATACTGCGCCATTATAACAGAGTTTTATATCTGGGAGAATATTAAACTAAAATCAAATATTAAATACTATATACAGGATTACGTAAAAACTAGACAGAAGGAAAAGGTGAATTACCGCCACATAACTGGTACGACTTTGTGACCTCATGGCTCATCTAGTTTTCATTTTACCCATAAGTACAGCAGTGGCAAATTTATCTGGTTGCACATCAGAAATTTGGAACACTAAGCCATTAGGGTGCTTCGCGCCCATCTTCCATTTCCATTGTTAACATGTTCTCTTTGTGTCATTGTAAAACAAACAAAAAATTTTGCGGATTTCATTAAAATATTTTGTGAATTTTAAACATTTTCAAAAATTGATTTTGATGGAGGAAATTTTTTTTTTAAAATTCGATCATCCATAAACCTTCCCTGGGGTCACGCGAGGTCCCACACAAAATTTGTGCCCGATTGGTTCAGCCGTTTTGACTTTGGATACGTATTGGATACAAACGGGAAGAGACTCAAACAGACAAGCAAAGTATATGCATATTGCTGGACACTGTGTTTTTCATGTTGGACATTCTTCGCAGCATGACTATAGATATTTTATTAATATATATCTTTAAAAGGTAGCATACCTGTTTTGTTGTCTGTTTTATATAAACTTATGCAATTTTGAGTTGGTAACTCATTTAATTGCTAAAATCTCCTGGTAAAGCTGGGTTCCCGAACCAGTAAATTAAAAAATTAGCAAGCACATTCGCATGATCGTATTCAGTTCAGTCCATTTAGGTTGAGTTAGATAGAGTTTTAGAAGATAGAGATATTGAACTAGGAGATAAAGAAGATCTTCCTTATTCCCAGGTCTAGTTAATAATAATATACAGGGTTTCCCACAGAGGATGAGACTGTGAAGACGGCCTGCAACTCTTAAAATATGATGATATCATGGTAAAATTAAATCTTCTGCCCTACAATAGTCTTTTAATGACTTATTTAATGATTTGGCAAAGAAAAAAACCAGTTTACTGCAGTTGAATGAAATCATAATTATAAGAATGAAAAAAATACAATTTGAATTCTATAAAGTCGTCTCTGAAGTCTCATCCTTTGTGGGTCAGTCAAATCAGTCATTTTTACTCAAACTTTTACACTAAGAATTAGAAAACTAAAAAAACAACACTTTTATCTCTATTGCTGTTTAAAAGAAGATTGAAGCTTTAAGATAATAATAAAACATTAAGAGGTTGCATGGTCTTGATAAAAATGTTAAAATTATTAAAAATGTTAAAATTATTAAAAATGTTAAAATTATTAAAAATGTTAAATATTAAGGCAGTGATTTTAGAGATTCAAAGATTAGCTAACATACTTCCTCATGGAGGTACGTACTTTCTTTTACCTATCTACCTATGTAGCTATCTACCTATATAGCTATCTACTTATGTAGCTATCTACTTATGTAGCTATCTACCTATGTACCTATCTACCTATGTAGCTATCTACTTATGTAGCTATCTACCTATGTACCTATGTAGCTATCTACCTATGTACCTATCTACCCATGTACCTATCTACCTATGTACCTATCTACCTCTCTACCTATCTACCTATCTACCTATGTACCTATCTATCTATCTACCTATCTACCTATGTACCTATCTACCTATGTACCTACCTATGTAGCTATCTACTTATGTACCTATCTACCTATGTACCTATCTACCTATCTACCTATGTACCTATCTACCTATGTACCTATCTACCTCTCTACCTATCTACCTATCTACCTCTCTACCTATATACCTACCTTTTTACCTAACTACCTAACTTCCTATCTATCTATCTACCCCTTTATCTACCTCTCTATCTACCTCTCTATCTACCTCTCTATCTACATCTCTATCTACCTTTCTATCTACCTTTCCATCTACCTCTCTATCTACCTACATGACTACCTCTCTATCTACATACCTAACTACCTCTCTATCTACCTACCTAACTACCTCTCTATCTACCTACCTAAATACCTCTCTATCTACCTACCTCTCTACCTCTCTATCTATCTATTTAAAGGAAACCATAAGACTAATATGGATGTTGAAGTGAATGGATTTGTAATCCCTGCTGATACATTTATAACACCAGTTTATGCAGCAATATTACAGGTACAGTATCAGCAGTACTAAGAAATACAATCATTAAAAGGATTTGAGTCTATGCCACAAACTCTGATTTTATAATTCCTTTATCTTTGTAACCCAATTCTGTTTATTAGATATTTCAAACTATAAATTCTGTTAGATAAAATAATCTAGGGTTGAAATATCAAAGGTTCATAACAACAGGTTGCAAATATATAGGAATTAGAACAATTAAGTTTGTGGCAAAGACTCAATTCCTTTGCAAGTACTTCGGTGTACTAGGATCGCATAAAAAAATACACTTTTTGACAGTATGGGACTGTATCATAGAATTATCCAATCAAAATCTTAAAACAATTCTGGAAGGTAAATAAACATTTTCTAGGGATCTCATTGGATTGAGGGAGAAAAGTTTAATCCTGATAGATTCCTGGATAATACTGGAAACCTGAGGTAAATACAGCTTATCTATAACCGTGAATTTTTAATTGAAAATATTTACACTGTGTGACCTCGTAGGTCCTCAAATTTTGGTTAAAAGCCCAAGTCTGAGAAACCCTTTATACTTGGCTTTTTAAATAAAAAATATAAAATTTTTGTTCTTCTGAATAACTCTACGAGAAAGTAAAAAATGTGGATTTTTGTCTAATTTAAAATTTGTTCAAATTCTGTGATTCCTTGGTTTAAAATATCAAATGTCTATAGGACATCAAGTTGCAAAGATATAAGGATCAGAAAATATGTATCTGTTCTTTAAAATCCAAGATGTCACTGTTCGTGGTTGGCTAAAAAATAGATAATTACATTACAGTGAGACTCATAAAACTCTGGATTAGGAAAACGACGTTTAAGCACGCTTATGGGAATTTGTTATCATATTTTAGCAAATAGGTCAGTAGATTAAAAATTAACTTATTAAGTAAAATAGATCCGTGAACAATATCAAATTATTTTGTTTCTTGTTTATTGGACAGTTTATGGGCCCCTCTGTATGATTCTACTTCAGGAAGGATGAACACTTGATACCGTTTAGTATTGGGAAAAGGCAATGCTTAGGAGAAAGCCTGGCCAAAGCTCAACTTTTTATTTTCATCACAGGTATACGCAAATTATATATTTTCATCACAGGTATACGCAAATTATATATTTGCATCACAAGTATTTGCAAATTATATATTTTCATCACAAGTATACGCAAATTATATATTTTCATCACAAGTATTCGCAAATTATATATTTTCATCACAAGTATACGCAAATTATAAATTTTCATCACAGGTATATGCAAATTATATATTTTTATCACAGGTATACGCAAATTATATATTTTCATCACAGGTATACGCAAATTATATATTTTCATCACAGGTATACGCAAATCATATATTTTCATCACAGGTATACGCAAATTATATACTATAGGAAACGTTTCATGAGGGTTAAACGGACTGGAAGGGTAATTTCAAGCTTCGTCTGATCAAATATGAATGATATCAATGTATTAAATGCTGAAAACAAATTATTTTTAATTGTGCTTTTTCCGTGAAAAAGTGACTTAGGCATTTGTATCGCAGGAAAACATATATAAATTATCTGAATTTAACTCTTATCAATCTAGAAAACAAACAATAGCTTCCTTATTTTTAAACAGATCTGGCATTGCCATCTTTGCATATATTGAAATTACGCTTACAGTCCCTATAATTGTATTAATATGTCTATATTTTCTCTAGGTTTGGTTCGAAACTACAATCTCCTGGTGAACCCTGATACTGGAGCACCCCTGGAGCATGAATACATCCCTGGATTCACTATATCTCCTAAACCGTTCAGTATTATTCTTCAGCGTAGAGTCAAGAATCAATGATTACTAATACAGTAGTCACTAGAAACTCCCTAGAAGGGACAGATTCATTTGTTGTACTGTACCATTGTATGTGTACTGTACAGCTTGCTCTAGATGCTTCGAAGTCGACCTGGTACTTGAAGTGAACTGGAGTTTACAGTATATTAACCAGACCAGTAAGAAGATGACAATCATTCCACTGTTTTCTGTTTGTCTCTGTACTCTGAATTAAACTTAACATTTTAGTATATAGAGTGTCAATGGAAATATGAGAGGCACCTAGTTTTTTATTTTCTATAGCTATTTACTCCGCTTTTTGATGAATGACAAAGTGTACAAGTTACAAAGTATAGATGAGATTCTTTTAAAAAATTTATAATCTAATTCTTAAAAATTTATACCGCTATGTATTTAAAAAGACGATATTTTTTGCTCTAGCTTGTTTTTAGAAAATTGTTGACTTTTATGAAACACACTGCATAAAATAACAAGGTTTCTTTTTACTTTTCTGAGGCAGTGAAAAATTTAAATTTATTGGAGATTTTAAACTATGTTTATTTTATAGTTTTATGCATTTTTTGTATCATTTCGGACTTTTCTATTAATAATATGTATAATTAATCCATGAGATTTAAGCAAAACAAATTGTTCACGTAATATTGCTTACTTATTTTAAAAAGCAACTTTTTGTAAATAAATATTAAGTTCGTTGGTAAGAGGTCAATGTTTAAGCTCCTTTGTAAAAGGTTCATATGTAAGCTCCCAAAATACTGAACTTTGTAAAATTAAGCTACTTTGTAAGAGGTTTATATGTAAGCTCCCAAAATACTAAATATTAAGTTCCTTTATAAGAGGTCCATTTTTAAGCTCCAAAAATACTAAACGTTAAGCTTCTTTATAAAAGGTCCATGTGTAAGCTTCAAAAATACTAATGTTTAAGTTTCCAAAGTACTGAATACTCCTTTCTAAAAGGTCCATGTATAAACTCCCAAAATACTGAACTTTGTAAAATTAAGCTACTTTGTAAGAGGTTTATATGTAAGCTCCCAAAATACTAAATATTAAGTTCCTTTATAAGAGGTCAATTTTTAAGCTCCAAAAATACTAAACGTTAAGCTTCTTTGTAAAAGGTCCATGTGTAAGCTTCAAAAATACTAATGTTTAAGTTTCCAAAGTACTGAATACTCCTTTCTAAAAGGTCCATGTATAAACTCCCAAAAAATACTGAATACTCCTTTGTAAGAGGTCCATGTATAAGCTCCTAAAATACTAAATATTAAACTCCTTTGTAAGAGGTCCATGTTTAAGCTTCCAAAATATTTAATACTCCTATGTAAAAGGTCCATGTATAAGCTCCCAAAATGCTAAATATTAAACTCCTTTGTATGAGGTCCATGTTTAAGTTTCCAAAATACTGAATATTCCTTTACAAACGGTCCACGTAAAAGCTGCAAAAAAATACTAAATGTACTACATACCTAAGCCCGGATATTAATAAATCTTTACTATTTTAGTCTCAGAGGTCTACTTTCGGAGTATACAAAAAGATTAGAATTGGATATATCATGACTCCCTGCAACTGTAAACTTGTTTCTTTATATTCGATCATGACTCCCAGCAACTGTAAACTTGTTTCTTTTAGACTACATTCGAGGCAGAACACATTAGGATCGTCATATTTAAAGGGGTAACACTCTCATCCTTTGTGGGTAACCCTGTACATCACAGAGCCTATTCCCTATCACAACTGCAGTGGTCGATTAGGTGATGTTACCTATTGTGTGCGTACGAAATATTTATCTGTCTATCTGTAACCCCTCAGTCTAAGTCTATGGAGAAATCTGTTAGAACTTTCAAGACCATTTCTGCGATTCCTTCAAATGGAAAAGTGAACCAAACCAGATCCTTATCAAACCGAACCAGATCCCTGCCCCACCTCTACTGAACCAGATCCCTGCCCCACCTCTACTGAACCAATACCACCTCGGTTTAAATCTTAGATAAGAAATTAGAGGAGACATCTAGCGGCCAAACTACCATCCCCCAAAGTATGACATTAGGACGGACATTGTTCATACGTTCGGTAGAAAAGAACGGTCTCAGTTGTATAAAGATATACATACTCTAAGGTGGAAGTCTGTAGAGACATGATGAATATATTTCCTAGATACTATGACAGGAGCACAATATGCTTAACATCAATTATATTATGTATTACAGATACCTGATACATTAAAGCTTCATTATGCATTATATAATCAGGATATAAATATTCATGTATATATTGATTTTGGGGCCCAAGTAAGCCTAATACAATGATTCATGTTTATATTGATTTCGGGGCCACAAAAAAACCTAATATAAATATTCATATTTATATTGATTTCGGGGCCCAACAAACGCATACAATAAAAATGTGTAAGACTTTTTGTATTCTGGTATGACATTAAAGGAAGTGTTCCATAAAATGAAAGGGATAGACTTTACTATCTCGAAGATTGATAGATATTTCTGGTTTAGTCAATACCCCATTTCATTTTTCACGAAAACTCCCTTAAATAGTTTATTAAATGAATTCTGTTGAAAATTGCAAATAAAGGAGTTTTTGCCTCAAACTCTGACTTTCAGCCCTAGTTGACATTTGATATTTTAAACTATAAATTCTGCGTGATCAAATAATTTAAGTAGCAGTGCCATTTTATGCATTGAAGAGGATGCGATGCACTGGGGGCCATTTCAATCATCTGGTAACGAAAAATAATTGCACCAATATTATTACAAAATTTTCATTATAACTTTAAATAAAGATATTGAAAATAATACCACCAAAACTTTATTTCTGTTTATAATTAAAGATATTTTAGACACAATTTAAAGTTTACAGAGTGTTAGGTCCGATTCACAACGGTATTTTTAAAAGCTTTTTTTACATTGTGAAAAATATTTACTCTCACCAAAGATATTTTTCAAAATGTTTGGTAAAATCGTTTTGATCAATTGTTTTGTTTGTTTGGAGAGAAATATATTACATTATACGTAATACAAAACCAAACTTATCGAGTACGTATTTGAAATATTTCAGATCTTTTTGAAGCCTCTTAAAATTCAGAAACCCTTAGAAATTCTTACCCTTTCACTTATGAAAATATATTATTTATATGATCGACATTTGCGTACGGCGGATACACTAGATTAGGGGGGGGGGGAATCAAGAAAACATATCTAAGAGTTTTCTCCCCCCCGTTGTTTTAAGCCATTAAATTGCTGTTATTTTATTTAAAGTCTACATGATGTAGCCCACGTATCCTACATTCAAAAACTATATATTATAATGACTCTGTATAGTTCTGTATTACTCTCTGAAGTCGGTGTCTTTATTCTTCTACCCCGAATAAAGTATCATGCTACCCCCCCCCCCCCNGCTTTAAATTAAAGAGAAATAATAAGATAAAATTTGAAAATAAATGGTGCCAATAAAACAAACAACTTGGGGGGTGGGGACATTCGTTTTCAAATGAGGGCAATCCCAAAAAGCGACTGCAGCCCTCTGGGATGCTCAGGGGGGCAAGAGGACTATTGCCCCCCTATGTACATTTTACAGTTACAATTTTATCACATTGTTTTATGATTAGTTAGGAAGGTGAAAGGATGCAACTATTATATATTTAATATTATGAATGTATATTTCATGCTACCCCATCTTATTTTCTTAATTACCTTTCACTTCTTTGATTGGTTAATTCCTGTTTAGATTTGTTAGAAAACAACACAACCTTATACAGTTTAAAATATTTGAGGTGGGGGGGCAGGGGCGTCCACTACCTTTTTCAGGAAACGGAATTGAGTCTTTTCCAAAGCCTAAAATTATCAAACACCTTTATATTTGCAACCTTATGGTTTAAACCTTTTTAAATATTTTAAACTGAAATTAATTGATCTAACATAATTTCTAGTTTGTAATATTTAAGGTCTACGTACGGCATTGGTTTGTACAGATAAAGGGATTAAAAAATCTGGGTTTGTGGCAAAGACTCTATTCCTTTACTCAGAAGATTTTTTGTAAACATTTATTTGAATTTTTGCAAAAATAGATAATAGATAAACTACTGATAAAAAATCTGCATACTTTCTCAAAACCCATTCCGGATTCAATTCATGTAGATTTTAATATTTGTCAATATATTTTTATTAGCATTTTTGCAACTTCTTTTTTAATTTGATCGAAACCTCCGTGCAGCAGCAGCAGTGTTAATCGTTTTTAAAACGATCGTTTTTTGTTTCGTTTTCAAAAACGTTCGTTTCGTTTTCCGAAAAAAACGATCATTTTTAAAAACGACCCCCTCGTTTTGAACTTTTAGAAACCGAATAAAACGAAGTTTTTGGAAACGATCGTTTTTATTAAAACTATTTGCAACCGTTTTTTATACGATTGTTTTTAAAAAACGATTCGTTTTCGATTTTTTGTCGTCGTTTTCATAACGAACGATCGTTTTTCAAAAAAAATGAAAACGTTATTTTCCCTAAGCACACGGGCAGCCGTTGTACATTTGAATTTCCTAGCCGGGTCAACTTTTCCGGTCCCAGTTTGTACTGTATCGACCGGTCAGTGTGTAAATGAAGCCAGACACTCAATAGGACTAGCCGATGCAAAAAGGTTGACGCGGTCAGACTTTAGGTTGAATTTACTTTTTCTGAGGGGTGCGTGAGCAGATCTATTGAAGGTAAGAAGTAAAGAAAATGGACACATAATGTTCATTCATTGGTCTATTTAAATTGGATCTATAGGATTTTTGCTTAGTGAAGGGAAAATAGAAAAGTGAAATTTTGACTGTTATCTTGAATTTGTTTTACTTTTCTTTTATTCCAACTAAGAAGAGAAAACTAATTTTGTTCTAATTGTAAGGTATAAAATTGTTTTGTGTTTGTGTTACATTTTTAAATATCAATATATTGTGTCCAATTGTTATTTTTTGAATTTTGAATTTATTTTTTTATATGTTTTGTATTTTGACATGTTTTGTATTTTGACATGTTTTGTTTTTGACATGTTATTTATTTTGACATGTTATTTATTTTGACATGTTATTTATTTTGATATGTTTCGTTTCGATATGTTCTGTGATGATATGTTTTGTATTTTCTCCTATAAAAAGTACTCTTCATAGAAAACTATAAACACCCCTTTAAAAAATACCAATTCCTGTTACAACCCTGGATTCTGCAGTATTTTTCTCCAGAAACCAATGGCTCCAGGATAAATGAAACCCTGTTTAGAATCCTAATCATGGAAGTAAATTTGATCCAAAATAAAATTGTGTGTGATAAATAAGTTTAGAGGTATAAAAGAGCTTGGCGGAGTCAGGTTGACAGTTTCTTCTTTTATCTAGGAAGGAAAATGAATGAAAATGATAGAAAATGATAGGTGACGGACACCTCAAAACTAAGTTGGTTAACACAGACTCAAATAGAAAATTTCGTTTATATCCTTCAACAGGGTGACCCAAAAAACAGGGATTAGCGTTATACAGCCATAGTAATGCCTGAATGCCTCATTTACCTTTACCCGACTAAACCTATTTTTAGACCTACTTCCGGTCATTGGATTTTGACATTTTATAACTCTATGGAAAGCCTTTTCCCTGAATAAAAATTAAGTTTTTGAAAATTTTTAAAATATTTTGCATCTTTGAATTCGCCGGTCCGTGTCAACGGCTTTTTAAAAATTTATAATTTATCAAATTTTGCGCACTTTTAGTTTTTGCACATTATTTGCTTAATAACTTGATATTGCATTGTATTTGAAATTTTGCAAATTAAAATTTTTTTCTTCAGATTATTAAAGAGCTATGGTTTATCATGTTTAATTTTGTAAGATGGCGTTTATGTATAATTTTGTCGTTCGATACTTCCGGTTGGCGTAAAACATGTTGAATATTCGAAAACCTCTTTGTTTACTTTGAACAATAAATAGATTTTGTATTCTTTGTAAATCTATTTGCAGAAAAAAAATATGCTCAGAAATTATAATAACGAATACTTATTTAGATAACGGTAATGTTTATATATCAAAATATTTCTTAAAAAGGCCCAAATTTGATGCTGCTTGAAAAACAATTGGTCTATTTCTAAGCTCTTTGTAACCCACACCTAACTTACCAGAGAGAGAAGCATTTGGTTTCTTCTAATTGAAATCAAACGTGTTTTCGTCTATAACTCAACAGTCTTTAGACTTACAGATTTGTTTATTTTATACTTTTTCATTCAAAATGTACATGCCAACAAAATTATTTAAGAAAAAAGGCTATAAAATTATGTATAAGGGGTCAAATTGTGATCGAAAGTCACAGCTTTCTGAAATATTGACAGAACTGTTAACTCCACGTGAACCTATGAGGGCATTGTTGTTTCAGCAATCTTGGTTAGCTGAAGTCTGTGGCTGAAGTTAACGACATAAATTTTCGACATAATTTTAAACCAAAATGGAAGGATTAGACGACAAAATATTAAAACGATCCCTATTTGTCTCATTGTAACTTTTTAAATTCTCTTATTACAATCTTTAATTATAGATTAGAATCTGAACAAACATACAAAAATAAAATTGGGGGGGTTCATGTTACAGATGTACAGATGTACAGATGTATAGATGTTACAGATGTACGATTGTTAAAAAATGTGCAATGGATTCTGAAGTTTTCAGCTATGGATTCTTAACACAGAGCAAAGAATTACCTTGACACAGAGAAGATATGGATTCTTAATATGGATCTTTATCTATGCAGTACTAATATTTGAAAACTACTCGAAATATTATTGTGCAGTACGGTATGAAGCACACAGGACCAAATAGGTTGTCAATCTATTTACACAGAGCTGAAAACTTTAGAATGAGATATCCTTAATCCCCATTACTTAATCTGAGTATCCAATGGACACACTTTTGATTTTCTTCTTAATCTTAAATGGCGCGCAAAATTTCAAATTTATCGGCTTCATATACGCGACTCTGATTGGTTGGATTTTATACACTTTTCAGGATACAAGTACAACATTTGGTTAGTCTCGATATCAATAAAAAGAGAGGATCAAGCATTAATCTCAATATCCACCATTCTAAAGTTTTCAGCTCAGAACGAATACCCTGAGCCCAAAACTCAAAACAGAATGTTGTCATCAAACCCAGTGGACCCAGTATCGGAAACCCGGTTTCATGATTGGGACTAGGCAGTATTCTGTTTTTTAAAATTAAATCTATGCAAATGTTAAGACCCCAAAAAGGAAACTCGATAGTTTCGTTCAACGATACGCTCTTAAATTTCCAGCTCTAGTATTAAATTGAGAATAAGATGAAAGAATTCTTGAGGAATTCAAAAATAAAATATTAATGAATTCTTGATAATTTTTGCTTGAGATATTCTATATAAAATATTATGCAAAATATTTGCCATGAACCTCTGCCTCTTTTTCCAATGAAACCCCCCTGACAAAAAAATCTATTTTTTTCGATATGATTAACCTCTATAACCTCTGAATAATTCAAGGCATTCCAAACTGAGAATATTAAAATAGTGAATATTTTTAAATACATAGAATTAAACTTCAAAATTTTAATTCATTTGAAACATTTTCTTTCAATTTACTAAACTTTAATATTTAATTTATGCCCTTTCATAGTCCAAAAAAAATAATCTTNTATATACGCCCTTGTCTGCTGGAACTTTGTGACAATGACTAAAATCCTGAAGAAATGTATGAAGCAGAACAGTAAGATATTAAACAATCTGTAGCGACGTTTCTGATTAAATAGTAAAAGATTGAGCACAGATAACGTTTTTTCACTGTATTTTGTCGTCATTTCTCTCCAGTTTGATCCAAGACGACATCATTCATAAATATTTTTTATCCCTTTTATCATTTATATTTTGTTTAGAAAGTTAAACCATTATCAATGCGAAAATTTTTAAAATTTTTCACCTGTATATATATAAATATAACCAGGTTCCAGATTTAATACTCTAGGACACCTGTATATATATAAATATATATACTTTGCTTGTCTGCCTGTGTCTGTCTGACTGTTTGTATCAAATATACGTCAAAACGGCTGAACCGATCGGGTCCAAATTTTGTGTGGGACCTCACGTGACCCCAGGAAGGTTTATGAATGATCAAAATTTTAAAAAATATGTGTTTAAAAGTTTTTATTTTAGTAAAATTTTGAAAATGTGCGACAAAATATTATAAATTTTTTTTTATATATTGTACAAAAAGGAGATGCTCACAAATTAAAGTTGAAATAGAAAATTTGCGCGAAGCACCCTAAAAGCCAAGTAGAAAAAATGTAATAGCAGCCTTCAATATACGCATTAACTTTAACCGACGCACACAGCAGTTGGAAAAAATAAATAAAGTCAGACCTGTGAAAAATGCAGTTCTCGTCTATTTTGCTGAATTATTGCGTTTTGTTTGAAGAGTAGAGATGGTGTAATAAAAAATAATGATCTAAGCCTCGTTTTTGCACCGTGCAGGGATACTATTCTCTACAGTGTAAAGAACCACCCGGAGAAACCATTCTATGCTAACACAAACCAGGAGCAGACAAGAAGTCTAAACCAGGACGGTTTACAGGACGAGTAAACGTCCTTGAATTCTTGAACAATAAATTGATCTAAGTCGGCTATAAAATATTCTTTATTCTTCAATACTTGCTACAGTCTCAACTCCAAACCTATTTTATGGTTCTATGATGCAATTAATATTTTTGCAGAAGCCTGAAATGGAGCTCTATAGCTAGTTAGAACTGAGTGTGGGGGGGGGGGGGTAAAGACTAATTGGAGAAACAAAAATAAAATACCTGAAACTTCTACTAGCTGATCTAGGAGAATTCCTAGTTCAAAATACGAAAGGTCTAAAACATCAAGTTTAAGGATTTGAAAATACGTGTTGAGATGCTTAAAAAGAATGTCTGTATTTTTATGTTCATAAAATAATGATCAATAAATGATAGATAATTGAAAGAATAAAATAGATATTTCTCTTTTAAAACAGTTAAATAAATAGGTAGAAAATATAGATATTTTGTAATAAAATAGTTACATAAATAGGTAGAAAATATAGATATTTTGTAATTAAATAGTTACATAAATAGGTAGAAAATATAAATATTTTGTAATAAAATAGTTACATAAATAGGTAGAAAATATAGATATTTTGTAATTAAATAGTTACATAAATAGGTAGAAAATATAAATATTTTGTAATAAAATAGTTACATAAATAGGTAGAAAACTCAGACTATAAACTGTAGACTGTTGTTGATGTAACTGTCAGAGATGATTGATAATTTAGTTTAATAATTACCTTGATTAATCGTCCTCCTGTCAAACCTGTTTAATCTTATTCAAACCAGGGGACATTCAGGATATCATTCGTCCGGACCAGAGCTTTATATTCGTCCTGGATATATCATTCATACGGACGAAGACTTTTTAATCGTCCTGGATATATCATTCATACGGACTAGCACTTTTTAATCGTCCTGGATATATCATTCATACGGACTAGCACTTTTTAATCATCCTGGATGTATCATTCATACGGACTAACACTTTTTAATCATCCTGGATATATTATTCATACGGACTAGCACTTTTTAATCGTCCTGGATACATCATTTATACGGACTAGCACTTTTTACTCGTCCTGGATAAGTCATTCATACGGACTAGCACTTTTTAATCGTCCTGGATACATCATTCATACGGACTAGCACTTTTTAATCGTCCTGGATATATTATTCATACGGACTAGCACTTTTTAATCGTCGTGGATAAATCATTCATACGTACTAGCACTTTTTAATCATTCTGGATCATTTTTCCGGACTAGCACTTAGTTATCGTCCTGGATATATAATTCGTCATTTAATCTAGATATTTCATTCATCCCGGATATCATTTGTCCTGTATATAATTTATTCTGGATATCATTATGTAAATCGTCCTGGATTTCATTCGTTATAGATATCATTCATCTTGGATATTTAATTCATCTAGGATATCAGTCGTCCAGGATATCATTCGCCCTGGATTTAAAAGTCCAGCTATAGAAGTAGATTCCGTCCCTGCATTAGACACCATCTCTGGAAGAATATTTGTATTGGAAAATGTGTTCTTAAAATAGAAATCTTGAGTTCAAGTATTAAAACTACTCTGAGAAGTTGATTCGTCCTGCTCCGGGTGTATGGTTGCCCCTGTGACGGATATTAATGATTGATTCCAAAAATGATGTAGGAATGATACAATCTAAAATCCAACAATCAAACCTGCCAATTAATGATCCCATGGAGAGGATTTAAAAAGATATTGAACCCAACCCTCATCAAATTCGTACTTATGACAAATTATAGGAAAATGCTTAGTCCTGCAAAAAAATATTTTTTAAACAGTAGATTTTTGTCATACTCTCATAATCCATTTGTTAGGGTATGATACGATCTATTTAAACTACGCTCTAAATCAAAATTGTTTTTGTCTAATAACCTTCAATAAGCAAAGATTCACTTACCCACCCCTCTCCCCTCCTCCCCCTGAGAATATCGTCCAAAAATACAATTATAAAAAGATATCCAATATAGCATGACAGCATGTAGGTTTAATTATAACCTATTGAAACATAATCGAAGCATGGATCCATTTTCGAGAATTATATCATGGCTTTAATAAGGTCTTTCGGCTCATATCTATATACTAGTCTGCAGTAAATAAACATACAGTGCAATATTAGTTGACTAAAATATATATATAAGAATGTTTTTATAAGAAATGACGTAAAAAGGAACTGATTGGTCTCCACTTTCTTTTATATCTTTGCAAACTGGTAAACTGTAAACTCTTGATATTTCAAACTTTTAATTTTGTTAATTCAAACTTTGAAATATCACAGGTTAACACGATCAGGTTACAAAGATAAAGGGATACGAAAATTATAGTTTATGACGAGTGTTTCCTATGTCAATTGTTTTTCTTTTCTTTAACAAGTCATCTTTTTATCTGTTTTCGTTCCAATTGTGAGTTGGAATAAATATATGTATTTTGACGGGTTGAGAGCAAAGTGACATTAGGAGCGCGAACAATACTCCTAAACTTGCAGATCATACAATCTTATCTATCCAACTATCAAACTAGGCTTTCAACCGTTACAATTATCATCGACAAGTTATTCTGTAAAACTTTTTAAAAAATCAAAAGTTTTTATTTTCTAAACTTTTTAGATTAAATTTGCACTTTTATGAAATCGGTTTATGCCTAGCAGCCTCACTGTATATATGACATGCTTCATTTATTAAAATGACATCATGATTTGAATATATCCTCCTCCCCCCCCTCCATGCTTCTTCTTTATCTGTTAGAATATAAAGGTAATAAAGAAACTGATTAAACGCCACAAATTAAATCCGTCTCAACCCTTTTGTGTAGACCTTTGATATTTCAAACTTTGTCTATTTGATCTTACAAACTCATAGTTGCAAAGATATGAAAATTAGAAAATTAAAGAATTGTTCGCGCGAGTAATCAGTTGCTTCAGAAGTAAAAGCAATTTTATGTTTTCGTCGCAAAAACTATGAACTATGTTCTTTGAAATTTCTGGTATTGTTTTGAAGCTGAAAAAATGATTAATATTTCTGTGGGCTTCAACAACTAACTCCAAGCATTATTATCCTATATAATTTGATGCCTGAACTCGATTTTTGAGGCAGAAAGGAATTGAGGTTTTACAACAAACTCTAATTTTTTAATCCCTATATCTATTCTGTACAACCTGATTTAGTAGACCTTTGATATTTCGAACTATAAATTCTATTAGATCAAGTAGTGTAAGTTTGAAATATCAAAGCTTTATACTATCGTTCTGATTTAGGGATTAGAAAATCAGGGTTTGTTTCAAAAACTCAATTCCTTTTTAATTTAAATTGATTAAGCGTTAAATCTGTCTGAGTATAAAATTATTTCTGTGATTTCGCGAAATGACATTAGACGTTACGAATTAATAATTTGATATATCTAAGTTCTACGACATCGGTTTACAAAGATATAGGGATTAGAAAATCAGTGGCTGTGGCAAAACTCAACTCTTTTTGTTACAGGGTGTCCATAGATCAGACAATTTAATATATATACCAGGTGTCTTAAAAACATGGAATCTACGTGTAACAATTCTCTAATCTGAGTTTTAGATCAAGGTATTCTATTATAATAAATGGTATAGAACCATATTAAGCTCTGGCACTGTATATCCTTAAATTCATTAATTTAATCCTTGAGCTAGGACTGTACAGGACTATTGTACTCAGGATTGTCCAAATGTTTGAATATTGTCCCTGAGTGTCAAACAGAATCAAACTGTCAGGAACATCTTGAAAAATGATGTTGGGTTAAGCCAGGGGGGAGGGGGGGGATCAGATAGAGGGAACTTTGACCCACGCTAAGTAAGGTTTTCAGAGAGAGGGGGGGGGGAAGGATCTGATAAACCCCTCTCTTATCCCTCTCCAAACCCTGCTGGGTTTACTTGATACAGGAGAAGGTTCAACTTCGCTCAATGTTTAATTTGTCAATGTCAGATTCACTTTCAATTTCTCCGTCAACTTTCTCCTTACTCTCCTTGTATTGAACTTTTTCCGATAAATAATAGGTTGATATTAAGGGAATAATAGGTTGATATTAAGGGAATAATAGGTTGATATTAAGGGAATAATAAGTTGATATTAAGGGAATAATAGGTTGATATCAAGGGAATGTCCAGTAAATTGAATGAGTTATACCAATATTTTAGTTTTAATCCTTTATTTAAAATAGCAATCAGTTAGGTATCACCATTTTTCTATATTGAAAAGAATACTGTTTGTTATCTTCTCTGACTCTGATGTATAAATGCGCAAATAGCCTAAATAGACCAACCGCAACTAAACATTTTCTATTTTTAGGTAGAAAAACTAGATATCTTCATCATTTTGCTCTGACAAAGGTGCAAAGGGCAATGTTGTAAAATGGTCACATGACCCTTTAAATGGAAGGTCAATTGAAATTTTATCGACGGTCCCTTTAATTCTATCAGAGTCCGAATTTAATAAATTTGAGCCGCATCTCAAATCCGCCCAAAACCGGTTTTAACTCAGCGCATGCTTAAATCATGAAACATTTAATGTAATTTTAAGTGGAACCGACTATATTTCAACCGCGTCTAAAATTTAATTTCTTTTTTTAATTCAATTTTTTTTTCAAACTCTGTAGGTCTAATATTTTTCTTCCGTTCCCTGTTGTCTGGTTTTCTGTGAGTTTGTTCTTTAATAAGTTCTAGAATCTCAAATCTAAATGTCCTCGAAGGCTGCAGTAATCCAATTACCGGTTAGGTTTTACAAGGCAAATATTCGGATTAGCAATGATAAAGCTCCGACAGGATTGGGTTGGGGATAAATATCAACAGGGGCGGATTGAGGATAATTCTTAGGAAAATCTGCATTTTGGTTGGGTTTGGGATTTGGGATGATTCTCCAGAGAAGTTTGTTAGGAAAATCTGCATTTTGGTAGAGTTTGGGATTTGGGATCATGCTCTGGAGAAGTTTGTCAGGAAAATCTGCATTTTGGTTGGGTTTGGGATTTGGGATGATTCTCTAGAGAAGTTTGTCAGGAAAATTTGCATTTTGGTAGGGGTTAGGATTTGGAATCATTCTCTGGAGAAGTTTGTCAGGAAAAACTGCATTTTGGTTGGGTTTGGGATTTGGATCATTCTTCAGAGAGGTTTGTTAGGATAATTTGCATTTTGGTAGGGTTTGGCATTTGGGATCATTCTCTGGAGAAGTTTGTCAGGAAAATCTGCATTTTTGTAGGGTTTGGGATTTGGGATGATTCTCCAGAGAAGTTTGTCAGGAAAATTTGCATTTTGGTAGGGTTTGGGATTTGGAATCATTCTCTGGAGAAGTTTGTCAGGAAAAACTGCATTTTGGTTGGGTTTGGGATTTGGGATCATTCTCTAGAGAAGTTTGTTAGGAAAATCTGTATTTTGGTTGGGTTTGGTTAATATCTTCCATCTTTGATCGAATAACAACCGAATTTAGTTTTGGACAATTCTCTGGTTTGAATTGGATCTTTGGGGGGTTTGGACCAATCTTGGACAATTTTCATTCTTTAGTTCTATTTATTCTAACTTAAGATGGATTTGGGTTTCTTTTAGACACTATTGCATGAAACAAACAGAACACTTTTTTAATATCCAAATCTGAATATATGGAGTTTTTAGTATCCAGTATTCTAACACACAGTATCCAGTACTCAATACCCAGTATAGCATACTATATCCAGCATTCAGTATCTATACCGTATCCAGTATTCAGTGCCAAGTATTCAAGATCAAGTATCTAGTATTCAATACCTAATATTCAATACCCAGTATCCAGTATTCACCCTAAATCATATTTATGTATCCCCCCCTCCCCTGTATCTAATTCTCTCCCCCTCCCTCTCTTCAATCTGTCTAAACCTCCCCCTTCATATTAAAGTTTCTACAGTGTATCTGCAGGGTTAGGATTAGGTATGAAATATGTAAGCGTATACCTGTAGAATTATCTTGATTAGGTTTAAGGTAGACAGGGTTGTAAGTATGAGAGTATCTCGGCAGTATTTTATGTAATGTCAGGAGAAAATTGGTCCATCAGTCCGCCCCTCCTTGTTTTGGTTTATGGACCCGGCATTCCATAACCGGAGAATATATCTTAAACCTTCCAGTTCTTATCCCTACCTAGATCCAGCCCACCAGCCTGCCATAAATCTGATCTAATAATCTCATTAATGTCCGGAGCAACCTTGCTCTAGTCCTCACTTTGCACACATATAGGTTTTACAAACCCAGTTTTTCAGGGATTCAACATTATTCAAATATTCCAAGATGTATTTCATATTTTATCCTATATATTATTTTTTTAAGGGATTGTTCAAATATTTGGGAACTATGATGTATAGCTAAAACCTTCAGATTGTTACTGAAAGGGACTGTAAGCGTATTTGCAAGTGACCCTCCATGCAAAGATGGCACTGTCCGGTTCACAACGTTACCCCTGAAAGACACCGTCTTTTTTTCTGACTAGAAAAGTGTTTAATTCTGATCATTTCTCCATTGCTTCATATAAGCCAGAAATGTGTGCAAGTCACTTTCCCAGAGAAACTGCAAATGAAATTAAACAGTTTAAAGAAACAAAAACATAAATACCTAATTCATATTTGATCAGACAAAGCTTGTAAATCGGGCATTGCTATCTTTGCCATGGAGGGTCACTTGAAATTACGCTTTAAAGTTCGTTCAAGAAATTAATCCTTTTTGATATTTACACTTTTGGTAGGGGCTTAGCCTGGCGGCAAATTTAGTAAATTAACTCCGTCCTTGGTTGTATGTTTATATAATTATATAATTATATAATTATATATAAACCAGGAAACCTGGGATACAAGTTTAATTAGTAGATCATATAATTCTCAACCAATCAACCAATTCATCAACCTAGACACATCTTTACACTTTCCCAATTCTTCACTTCCATACCATACTCCCTTTTCCCCTTGCCCCATTCCTCCTTTTCTCCTTGCCCCATTCCTTCTTTTCTCCTTTCCCCATTCCTCCTTTTCTCTTTTCTCCTTTCCCCATTCCTCTTTTTCTCCTTTCCCCATTCCTCCATTTCTCCTTTGCCATTCCTCTTTTTCCCCTTGCCCCATTCCTCCTTTTCTCCTTTGCCATTCCTCCTTTTCCCCTTGCCCCATTCCTCTTTTTCTCCTTTCCCCATTCCTCTTTTTTTCCTTTTCCCATTCCTCCTATTCTCCTTTCCGCATTCCTCCTTTTCCCCTTGACCCATTCCTCCTTTTCTCCTTTCCCCATGCCTCTTTTTCTCCTTTCCCCATTCATCTTAATCTCCTGTCCCCATTCCTCCTTTTCCCCTTTCCCCATTCCTCCTTTTCTCCTTTCTCCATGCCTCTTTTTCTCCTTTCCCCATAAATCTTTTTTCCTTTCCCCATTCCTCCTTTTCTCCTTTCCGCATTCCTCTTTTTCTCCTTTTTTCCGTTTTTCCTTTATTTTCCATATTTTCTTATTTTTTTACAAGCAACTTTTTTTATACAATACAATTTTTGTACCTTAAAGATAGTTAGTAACCCACACATAATTTTTATTTATGTTTAAGAATAAATTTTCTTCAATAAGAAGCACTAAAAATGATTTAAACCTTTTTTAGAAAATATGAAACATGCATGCTACGCCCCTTGTTTAACCCAGGGGTACAAAAACGATATGGTCGAAATCTTAACAAAAAATTTAAATTTTATTGCAATGGTTTTAACTGTTATTTAAAAAAAACCAAGTGGTAAACCTTCTTGTCCTAGTAAAATAAATTAAGCATTATATTTAGACATTAATTATGGCAAGATGTTAAATTTTCTTTAAAAAAGGAAGGAAATTTTAAAACATAATTTATTTAATTATCGTATTTTTGAAGGAACATATATTAAAAGTATATTTATTGACGGATTTATGTATTTTAAATATCTGCCAGATGTTCTATATTTTTCAACTGTATAGTTGTCTTCAAGCATTTAGAATTTAATGTTTTAAATTCTAGAATATATTTGTCTCTTATATTATTCATTACTTATTTTCTTAAAATTTATTCAAATCTTACACGCAACGTCCAGTTGTTAGTTAAAATAAGAAAAAATCTGTAATTTTTGCAAAAAAAATATCTTTTTCTTTGAACATCTCGGAGAAATGCAGACTGAAGCTATCTTTTGCCTTTCAAATTTTAATATAACCTTTTGTTTACAAAGAAATTAGACTTTATAATCCCTATATCTTTGCAATTTTATGTTGCAAACTATTAATATTTTTAAACTATGAACTATACTTGTATGCCGATTCCATTAGCGCCTGATCCAATCAGGGTTCAGTCATGTGTTTGTTGTCTATTCTGAACCAATAGAAATTCCATGGCGGTAACATCTATCTATCTATCTATACTCATCATCCAATTACAGATGAATCCTTTAAACAGTAAATGGAAATATTTACTTCTACTGAAACTGAAGTGAGATTGGATTCATTCCTTTATAAAAACCTGCTTTCTTGGTATGCAACAATTTTTGTTAAATCCCATTAATTATGATCAGGTTACAAAGATAAAGGGTAAGTGTTTCATAAAATTTTCCACAAAATATCACAAAAAATCATATTTTTTTTAGTTTGTTTAGAATAAATAGAACAGATTGGTTTGACTGATGGTAGAATGTACAATTCCAATTATCCACTTTACACTACAGGGGGTGAAACAATGCATCAAAATTAAAGGAGAGAGTGATCAAAGCATATTTTCAAGATACTATAGATCAATCCGCAGCTAGTCTTCTGACAACCCTGTGAATGATTTCTTCCCTCGATCTAATCAAAAGTGTAAATAACAAATAACATTTTCCTCCTTTTTCCTGCAGAAATAAGTTACATAAATTCTTTAATAAACCACAAAATTCTTTTCACCAAAAATGTTTTGAATTTATGATATGTAACCGGATAAGATTGTTTTCTCATAATTTCCATGAATCACAACTGGAGGAGCCAAGAGGTCACAAATGCGGACCAGTAATGTCGCTAAAATTTGACCCTCTTCTTTGATCTAGTTTGCTGTAGTGCCGATTGATTTAAGGATATATTATAGGTTGGATCTTATTCTTTAGGAAGAAATATTTGAACTGTTTCTATATTGCACGTGAGGCCACACCTAGTTTAACTTCTTCTCCTTATTCATAATATTCGACTTCAGAAGTTTAATAAGTTACAGAACTGATGTTAGTGAGCTAAGAGTTTTCAGAGACATAAACTGACTTCTTGCCACAAAACTAAAATTTTCAAATCCGTTAAATCCACGTGCCTTGTTATCAAGCAATGAGCAAAGTTTAAAAAGAGGGAAACAACTTTTCTTAAATATTTGTAAAACTAAACTCTGTTTTATCTCCCCCCCGTCTTCGATTTATAGTACTCTCAAGTATTTTAACAAATACTTTTGCAATTTACATATATTTGAAGTGTGGCCAATAAGATTTAATTGTCTTGTTGACATCTGAAAGCTCTGCGCTGATTGGTTGATGTTTACAACAAGTCTGGAGATAAGGGGGGAATGAGGTGTGAGAATGATTTGACAAATTATTTTCTTAAATTTTCTTTAAATGTTCCTGTAGACATGGCAGAGCTGGGAACTCTTGTATTGTGGATATCGAGATCAATACTTGATTGATCTCTATATTTTGTTAATCTACAGATTAATTTAAACTTTATTCGATATCCCGCATGGGAATTGTACCCTGGAGGAATATTTGAAATGAAGAGATTAAGCATTGATCCTTAAATTAAAAGTGTCCACTTTGGATATCGAGTTTAAACAATCGGGATTATGAGTATCCAACACAAGAGTTCCCAGCTCTGAGCATAGAGTCTGTAATAATGCAGATTTGATTGTTTTTCTGTAAATCATGAATCCCCTTAAGGATATTTTTAATTTTTAAACTAATATAATATAGGACTGTTCTCGTTCTTTACTCCTAGTTTAGAACTGTTATATAAAAAACGGTAATCTACTACAACCCCTCGATATCCACAGCGGAAACTTAATTGAATACTTAATCCATGAAAAACAGCTGATTCATATTTTCGCGATCTCTCATTGGTGGAGAGCAGATTTGCTGATTTCTGATTGGAGATATCAAAATCCGTCGGATTAAAACCGTATACGGATTAGTGCTTTCTGACGAAATTAACATATTTAAAAGTTCCGACCTAAATATTCCTGAACACTCTATATACAAATAGCTAGAACTATTAACATGTATTTCCCCACAGCCTGAACATGTTATTTGGCCGGTATTGCACTAAATTGCAAATTTTATTGCAAATTACAAATGCAGAAACTAATATTTTTACAGTCGACACTATTTCATTTTAAATGTTTAACTTGCTGCATTCTCTCAAGACGTTCTAACATTCTAGTTCTTTTCTGCATATTTTTAAGGACATTATTCACCTCTCCGTCCTTCCGTCCTGTTCTACATATACGTCCCACCTGTCATAAATATATCCGTCTTAACCTATTTTTAACCACCTATTCGTCCGGACCTATTTGTCGCATTGTGTTTACCGTAATGGCCAATTTTAAACTACCTATTCGTCCAGACCAGCTCTCTCGTCCTAATCTACATATTTTATCGCCCTGTCGTCAGGATCTATCCATGTTTTGACCTAACTTTCATACTGCCTTTCCGGCCTGGCAGTCCTGTTTTACCTTTCTTGTCTATTCCTTTCAATTATTCCACAAGAAATATTTTACGTCAGTTCTGTTGAAGTATCATCCCCTCCTTTTCCATATGTTATTTTTAGTACGATATCCCCTTTACCCAGTCTTTAAAACGATCTAACCCTGTCCTGTGACAACCCCCCCTGCTATCTATAGGTAAGAAGGCTGGGACAGTTAGTACAGATAAGAAAACATAGGAAGGAGTTATACTGAGTTAGCTGAGTTAGCTTAGGAAAAGAGGGTCATTTACTCCACCTGTCAATTATACAGAATAACACAGGAAACACACAACTAGGATGTTTTTTTAATTTAGAGGACATTTATATTTTAAATACTAAATACAGACAGAAAACGTTAAACATATAATGTTAATAGCGAGGAAAATATTAAATTGGGAAACTGATTAAAAGAGAACCCGGAAAATGTTTGAATCCAGCAATTTTTTTTATAGAAAACGCATAGAGTAATCAGAAAAAAAGAATACTGTAAGTGTATAAACCTAAAAAAGCTGTAGCTAATGGGGAACCCGGTAAATAGATAAATAAATAGAAAATTGTAGTCTAGAGGAACCCGGAGAAGTATTGGCACCTAGAAAACTGTAGTTTATATTTGTGGAAACCTAGAGAAGTAGAAACCTAGAAAACTATAGAAACCCGAAATAATAGAGGAACTAGCATATTGTTTCGAAGTTGCAGTGAAAAATGTTTATATTTCAGATCCAACATTCTATATAATTAGATTTCAGCGTCTTGTTTTATATTTTACAGCTGACGGTGTTTTACATATTTAGCAAAGCAACTCAAGTAAAGCAAGTTTAGAAAAATATGCGGGGGGGGGGCATGCAATAATTCGCAAAGGAATATTTTCTGTTTTCTTCTTTCTTTTCACAGCTTTGTACTCTTTGCTCCTTCCTTTCCATTATTTTGAGAATCCGAGAAAATCACTCTTTCAAATGATTCAAGCGAATCTAAACCTGTCAAACCTTATCTGTAGAAACTACTCAAAACACAGTTTTCTCTTTTTGTCCAATTTTGAAAATATTTTCCAATACCGGCAGAAATTGAAAATAAAATAAGGAGCTAAAACATATCGGTTAATGTCGCGTGTTATTCTTCTCCACAGAGAGAAACAAATATTGAGACATAAAAATGATAATTCTATTAACAAAAAGGATTAATTAGACGCTAAAACATCATTTTGAGAACTGCATATTTCGTATAGTATATCCAATAACATCACTAAACTACTCTTGATCACAAAAATATCATCAAAGCTAAAACCTTTGTGTTGATACCCTTAATCTCGATCGATATTCAATGTGGACACTTTTGATTTTATGCTTAATCCTCTCTTTATGGATATTCCTACTGAATTCCGACCAATGAGAGTTCTCTAACTAATTGGTGGTGCGCAAAATTTCATGACTTCTGATTGACTGTTCGGTTTCTGCAAATGATACTCTGATTTGTTAAATTTTAGACACTTTCCTGGATACGAAATAAAGATTATATTAATCTGCAGATTAAAAAAAGAGGGGATAAAGCTTTAATTTCGATATCCACAATACAAGCTCAGACCGGCTTTAGAAGAGAACTAATATTGTTATGCTAGTTTTCTGGTTTGGACGTTATTAGAGAAGAGTTAAGGTTGAGGATGGATGGTATGTGGGACGCTATTAAAGAAGAGTTAAGGTTGAGGATGGATGGTATGTAGGACGCAATTAAAGAGGAGTTAAGCTTGAGGATGGATGGTATGTAGGACGCTATTGGAGAGGAGTTAAGGTTGAGGATGGATGGTATGTAGGACGCTATTAAAGAAGAGTTAGGGTTGAGGATGGATGGTATGTAGGACGCTATTGGAGAGGAGTTAAGGTTGGGGATGGATGGTATGTAGGACGCTATTGGAGAGGAGTTAAGTTTGGGGATAGATGGTATGTAGGACGCTATTAGAGAGGAGTTAGGGTTGAGGATGGATGGTATTTAGAACGCTATTAGAAAAGAGTTAAGGTTGAGGATAGATGGTATGCAGGACGCTATTAGAGAAGAGTTTAGGTTGAGGATGGATGGTATGTAGGTCGCTATTAGAGAGGAGTTAAGGTTGAGAATGGATGGTATGTGGGACGCTATTAGAGAAGAGTTAAGGTTGAGGATGGATGGTATGTAGGTTGCTATTAGAGAAGAGTTAAGGTTGAGGATGGATGGTATGTAGGACGCTATTAGAGAGGAGTTAAGGTTGAGGATGGATGGTATGTAGGACGCTATTAAAGAGGAGTTAAGGTTGAGAATGGATGGTATGTGGGACGCTATTAGAGAAAGGTTGAGGATGGTTGGTATGTAGGACGCTATCAGAGAGGAGTTAAGGTTGAGGATGGTTGGTATGTTGGACGCTATTAGAGAAGAGTTAAGGTTGAGGATGGATAGTATGTTGGACGCTATTAGAGAGGAGTTACGGTTGAGGATGGATGGTATGTAGGACGCTATTAGAGAAGAGTTAAGGTTGAGGATGGATGGTATGGTGGGACGTATCTAGATGATTTGATTGACAAGATAAGTGAACGGTTGGGGGAGACACATCCAACCTTATCTCTTGGTTGAAAAATGACTGGACAATAAATTTTGCAAGATCTCGTCATTTTGACAGCTCCAGCAGCTCCAGCAGGGAGTTTGATAAACCGAGAGAACTAGAACTAGATCTAGACATACAACTCGTTCTAGGTTTTATAGTTTCCATACCATACAGTGTGACAGACGTCTAGGTTGCATAGGTTTATAAATTATGGGTTTTAGGGGTTCTAGGTTTCCTTAAAGATTTATAGGTCTTAGTAGCAAATATCCGGAATAGATTTAGGATATCTGGATATATGGATATCATGATACAAAGGATATCTGGATATAGAGTATAACTGGATATAGAGTATAATTGGATATAAAGGATATCAGGATATAAAGGATATCTGGATATAAATGATATCTGGATATAATGAATATCTGGATATAGAGTATATCTGGATATAGAGTATATCTGGATATAGAGTATAACTGGATATAAAGGATATCTGAGATGAGAATAAGTTGACAGAACTGTCCTCAGTACCCTGAGTATCCTCTGGATAGATTGAAGTCTGACACAAAGTTTTAAACTTGTCCATACTTTCATAGGATATGTAGAAAATGAAAATTTTGAAAACTATTCTGAGTTTAGTTTTCCTATTAGCAGAAATTTATGCCTAGCAGTTTACATACAAATGAAGATTCGAGTTTAGCAATATATTTGTTGAGACTTTAAACACAAGCGTCGTTTCAACTATCTATCTATCTTATCTATCTATCTATCTATCTATTTATCTATCTATCTATCCATCTATCTATATATCTATATATCTATCTATTTATCTATCTCTATCTGTATCTATTTATCTCTCTATATATCTAGCTATGTAAGTGTAGTAAAACTACTACATTGAATGGCTTAGCTGGCTTGGATCTCATTTCAAACTTTTATATTATGCAACCATGGTTTACTTAAGAAGTGGCGAATTTTTAATCTTGAATTGTTTCTCAGATTTGTTTGAATAATACGTTATTTTTACAGGGTTATGATTCGTGACAGCAATTGTATTTTTGATGAATTGTCAAACATTTTCTTGAAACCCTCTTGATATAATTTCTTGACTGAGATTAAGTATGATTTGTAAATAATTCCAGGAGAGGGTTGATACGGTGCTATAATAACTCTGTATCAGGGTATACAAGGATACAAGGAGAAGGTATGCGCGAGATTGAAGAGCATTAACCAATTAGTATCAATCTCGTTTTCGTCCGAAAAATGTTCTTTTGGTTTGTGGGCTTTTGCTTCATTTATGAGGTTTTTTTCAGTCTTATTAAAGTTTCTTATTGGCTTTATAAAATTGTATAAGCTTTCTTACTATGGAATTCTAGAAGGGTTTGATGTTTCTTTTACTTATACACTTTTTATTGCTAAAACAAAACATAGTTAAAAAAGATCTCTTCATGTAAAGATTTTGTTGAATTCCGTCATTTTATCAGGTGCAGAACTCATGTATCTTAAATCGCATGATTTCAGACAAAAAACTTAATTTTTGCAATCCAATTAAATTGGATTTGGATTTGATTTATTTCTACATATTTATTTATTACTAGCTGATGGGCCCGGCGTTGCCCGTGGTGAAAAAAAATTTGAAAAATTTTAAAAAAAATGGAGGAAAAATAATTTCGAATTTTGTTTAGCCTATGTGACCCCCAATCGGTCCAGCCGTTTGGCCGGCCAGAAGGAACATATATAGTGCGACTGCGAATATCTTGTTTTTTTATATAGATATATAATTGTTGACGGAAAACAGCAACACGCTAGACAAATCAGGAAAATAGGCCGGTTAGGATTCTGGTGGGGGATGTCAATTATCCCCAGACAATTCTTTCCCGATAGGCCGCTCAAAATACACACAACAGAGTAACCCCGTCTCAGAAATTCGATAACAAAATCTTTATTTCCTAAAAAAATAACATATAAGACATTTTTTCTCAAACCATTTCCAAGTGTATACCCTCGGGTACATGAAGACACTGGGATGTCTTTATTGGTCACATTTTTCTTAATTCGAGTTAAACTATTTATTTAAACTGTTCTTTGTGCTTCCTTACAAATTAATATTGGAGACAGGCTCTGTCACTTGAAACTCATTTGTTCACTAAACCGTGTGATAAAAGTGGTGACGGTATTATTGGAACACATCAATCATACGTTCAAACAAGTACATGTCTACTGTTCAGACATCTACATGTTCGCTGGTCAAACAAGTACATGTTCGCTGTTCAAACAAGTGCATGTTCGCTGTTTAAAAATGAACATGTCTGCTGCTCAAACATGCACATGTCTACTGTTCAGACAAGTACATGTCTACTGAGACAAGTACATGTCTACTGTTCAGACAAGTACATGTCGACTGCTCAGACAAGTACATGTTTGCTGTTCGAACAAGTACATGTTTGCTGTTCGAACAAGTACATGTCTACTGTTCAGACAAGCACATTTTTGCTGCTCAAACAAGTACATGTCTACTTTTCAGACAAGTAAATGTCTACTGCTCAAACAAGTACATGTCTAATATTCAAACAAGTACTTGGCTATTGTTTAAACAAGTACACGTCTATTTAATAAACAAGTTCACGTCTATTTTTTAAACAAGTACACGTCTACAGTTAAAAAGTATAGGTATGCTATTTAATGCATCTCTGGGTTTTAAACGTCTTTTGTTCAAACAAGTTCATGTTACTTATTTAAACAAGTACATGTATATTGTTAAAGTAAGAACATGTCTATTGTTCCAACAAGTAAAAGTCTGTTGATCAATCAAGTTCATATTTATTGTTTAAACCACCTTATGTCATTATTCAAACAATGGCATGTCTATTTTCGAACAAGTATAAAATGTCTAATAATTATTCAATTCTACATAATCCTAGAAATATTGAAAACCCAATCTCCAATTTTATCACGTGTCATGCAATCCTTCAATTGTGTCATGATTTCATATTTTTCCCCCTCTGGCCCCAGCCCCCCCTTTTCTTTTCACCCAACCCCTTTATTTCATTTACTCTCTCATACGTCCTTTTTCTACCCACTTCCTGATAAGGACAGGATAAGAAATAGGTCTGAGCAGAGCAGTGAAGGAGAGTATGGAGGTGTAATGAGATCAATTGTTGTTCGAACCATCATAAATCAGAACTCAACATCAACCCATCCAGATTCATACAGATCCAACCACTAGGTTTAACTCCTACCCAGATAAATCAAAACCAAACCATTCAGACGGGGGTATTACAAACCGAGTTGATTCCCTCTACTGGATAATGTCACTTATACATTCTTCTTATATCTCATTTTATCTTTGTTTTCTACCTGATATCCAGCCTTAGCTCCATCTTGTACCTGGATATCCAATTATAGCTTCATCTTCTGCACAGATCATATCTGGATATTGATATCGAACCCTTAATTCATTATCCACAAAGAAACAGCTTTTTTAAATCATTGGATATTTTATGTCGCAATATTCTCCGTTCTTTGTTTTAAAATTCATATTTAATATTGCAGAACTAGGGAGAAAGAGACAAATGTGTGTAGAGAGACTGTGAGAGCTCTATCTCCTCTGCTATGTAATGACCTTAATAAATCAGTTGTCAGAACATCATATCATTGGATATACAGATATACTCCACACATAGATATACAAGTAGACAGGTAGACAGGTAGACAGGTAGATAGGTAGACAGGTAGACAGGTAGACAGGTAGATATGTAGACAGGTAGACAAGTAGACAGGTTGCCAGGTAGACAGGTAGACAGGTAGACAGGTAGAAGGTAGACAGGTAGACAGGTAGACAGGTAGACAGGTAGACAGGTGGACAGGTAAATAGGTAGACAGGTAGACAGGTAGACAGGTAGACAGGTAGACAGGTAGACAGGTAGACAGGTAGATAGGTATACAGGTAGACAGTTAGACAGGTAGACAGGTTGCCAGGTAGACAGGTAGAAGGTAGACAGGTAGATAGGTAGACAGTTAGACACGTGGACAGGTAAATAGGTAGACAGGTAGACAGGTAGACAGGTAGACAGGTAGACAGGTAGACAGGAAGACAGGTAGACAGGTAGACAGGTCTCCTTACATAAAAAAATGTATAGACAGGTAGGCAGGTAGACAGGTAGACAGGTAGACAGGTAGACAGGTAGACAGAGAGAAAAGTAAATAGAAGAGATGAAAATAATATTATCAGAATTAGATGGTAAATGGTAAATTGAATTATTAATCTAAGAAGTTAAAGATATCAAAAAAAACATAAAATATTGTAATGCATATTTTGATAGACTTTATTTATTTCTATTGAACATTTTTTTTTAAATACAGGGTGTCCCAAGAAACATAACAGTTCGTGAATAGTTTAGAATGATACCAAAGATAAATAAAAATTTTATATGGGAGTCATGTTATATTAAAAATTAATTTCAAAGTAAAAGATAATGAAGCAAAAGATTTTTTAAACTAAAAATAACGATTTATTAAATGTCATGTTTCGTGGGACACCCTGTAGTTAATATCAATATCTTCCGAAGAACAAAATATTATTTTGTCATACCATAATCACCATAATTTAAAAACCAGTATTAAAGAGTGAAACAGGTTTGAATTTTTAAATAATTAGATTAAAATATTTTAAATGTATTCTATTCATTAGTTCAGCAATCATATAATCATTTGTGAAATAAACCAATTTCTTTTAATTATTATAAATAATTAGGAGATATGGTCAAAATATTAATTGTCCTGGAACCAGAAATAGTTGAACTGCATAGACGTACAGTGGTAGGCGATTATATCAGTACAAAAAAGACGACTTTAGATTTCAATTTTGATTTATTTTGAGCTGTTAAACAAACAAACAATGAGGTCACGAAAAGCTATCTATTAAAAAATTCTCTCTTTCTTTACTTGTAAAGTTTTAATTCGAAAAAAGCTTGTTAACAATCAAAAGTTAAATAGAAATATGTCTCCATTGTATTGATATAATCGCTTACCACTAAAGTTAAACCAATCTCTCTGTATATACATAAATATTATCTGCTACTAATGATATATTAATCCATTAATCTATTAATCCATTAATCTATTAATCTATTAATCCATTAATCCATTAATCCATTATCTGATTGTTTCACTGTTTTACTTATTTAACTAGCCATTTAGCTGTACAGTCATCTCTCCCTCATATCTACCAATACAACCATCTCTCCCTCATATCTACCTATAAAATCATCTCTGCCTCTTATCTACCTATATAACCATCTCTCCCTTATATCTACCAATATAACCATCTCTGCCTCTTATCTATCTATATAACCATCTCTCCCTCCTATCTATCTATATAATCATCTCTCCCTCATATCTACCTATAAAATCATCTCTGCCTCTTATCTACCTATATAACCATCTCTCCCTCATATCTACCAATATAACCATCTCTCCCTCATATCTACCAATATAACCATCTCTCCCTCATATCTACTAATATAACCATCTCTTCCTCCTATCTACCTATATAACCATCTCTCCCTCATATCTACCTATATAATCATCTCTCCCTCATATCTACCTATAAAACCATTTCTCCCTCTCGTCTACCTATAAAACCATCTTGCCCTCCTATCTGTCTATATACCCATCTCTATCTTTTCTATATCTATAAACCATCTATTAAACCTATCTATATATTACACCATCTCCAAGCTTTCTATCTATGAAACCATCTCTCCATCTACCTATCTATATTTAAAACCATCTCTAAGCTATCTATTTATAAAACTACCTATCCAAGCTATCTATCTTTAAAAAACATCTATCCAAGCTATCTATCTTTAAAAAAACCACCTATCCAAGTTATCTATCCCTGTGAAGTGTATAAATCTATCTCTATTTATCTGTCTGTTTGTGTTTATGTTCTTCTATTTATCCAAGTACTAGGTTTATGTGCTAGTATTTCATCACAGCTTTTTATACTTATTTACAAACAAATAATTATTACATCAATACTATGTACTTCAATACAGAGCACGTTTTAATTATTCTCTTTACACTTCTTTAAAAACAGAAAAATTAAATCAATTTTATATTTTCAGAGAACAAAAAGAAATAATGAGATTTCTTTGCCAATTCGATCAGACCACAACACGTCAAATTAATTTAAAAGAATTGAGTTTTTGTCAAAAACTCTTATTTTTATATATTTGCAATCCCATGTCGTCTACGTTAGATATTTCAAATTATGAATTCTGTCGGATCAAATGATCAAAGTTTGAAATATCAATGGTTTACCCATCAGGTTGCAGAGATATACAAATTAGAAAATTTGCGTCTGTGGCAAAGACTCAATACTTTTCATGTGATACTGAAATCTTATATGTTGTAACTTCACATTTGCAGAGCTATTCAGAAAAAACAATTTTATTTCTAATATGCGACCAAATAAATTAGCTAATCTCATTCTTGGACATGAAATGAAAACGAAAGGATCATAGTAGGTAACAAATTATCATTAATTTCATATAAAAGAACTGAACACTTCACACAAACTTAAATTTTCTAATCCTTAAATCTTAAATCTAGAGTTTGAAGTATCAAAGGTCTACGAAATCATGATTTAAACTGATAAAAGGATTAGAAAATTAGCGTTGGAGGCAAGTGTTTACTTCATTTAACTTTAAGTCTGGGTTGACAATAATATGGAAGATATGATGTGGAAGAGAAGGAGGTATGGATTTTCACCTAAACATACAGCCCTAATACTTTATCTACCGATTTTCCTTAACCATTTCCGTTTTCTCTGGTTTCAACTTAGTTGTGTTAAAAACATGACAAACCAGTTTATTATTCTAACACAGGACCCTTTTCCTCCTTTACACTTCAATGTCAGATTGTTTTACCAAACTTGAGAAATGTTGTATTTGTTTTGAAATTATTTAGTAAGATGGCGGGCGGATGGGTTGAGAGAAGAGGAGTAGAGGAACAGGTGTGGATATGACACATTCTGTCACTCCGTCTACAACTAATTTACAGTCTGTCACTATCATTTCTCTCCTTCCTTTCATCTGTCAGGTATCTTCAGTCAGCTCAACAAATCTCAAACTACAAAACTAGAAAATCCGCCATCAGTCAGCTCGTGTCGTTACAAAAGTTTTTACACACAAGAAAAATTGGCCATTGTAAATCTTGGCAATTTGAAGTTTCGTTTGTTTTACAAAGGAACTGATTCTCTTATTTTCTAATCCTGGTTTCTTTGAAACCTGATATCGTTTAGACTTTTAAAATGTCACACAATGAATTATAGTATTTCAAAGGTTTACACCATCGATTTCTAGTTAAAAATATATCTCCCTGGCTGGTTGAGGTTTGAGGTTTAAATGTTGTAATGTTGAAACAAAGCTAGAACTGACGTTATCTCGATGTCCTCTGAACACCTGCGGAAATGAACTCGAAGTTTTATGGCAAATTCGGTTCAAATATCTCCAGTTCAATATTCAGTGAATGCAAGAGAGGGAGGAAACCAAGAATACTTGCGGAGAAAGAATTCAGTTCTCCAGGAAATTAGAGAAGATTGATGGGACGATAGGAGAGAAGAATATCGTAAAGATGAAGAAGGAGGGAGAAATAAAGAAGAAATGGGGAATACAGGAGTTAATATTTAACTCTCTAGATGTCAAAGGAGAAAATGTGATAGAATCGCGTCTTTTATTATGATTATATCAAATTTGTTGTGTGTACTCCTTGTATGGGGTGTGTGTGTGTGTGTGATCTATAGAGAGAGAGAGAGAGAGAGAGAGAGAGAGAGAGAGAGAGAGAGAGAGAGAGAGAGAGAGAGAGAGAGAGAGAGAGAGAGAGAGAGAGAGAGAGAGAGAGAGAGAGAGAGAGAGAGAGAGAGAGAGAGAGAGAGAGAGAGAGAGAGAGAGAGAGAGAGAGAGAGAGAGAGAGAGAGAGAGAGAGAGAGAGAGAGAGAGAGAGAGAGAGAGAGAGAGAGAGAGAGAGAGAGAGAGAGAGAGAGAGAGAGAGAGAGAGAGAGAGAGAGAGAGAGAGAGAGNGGGGGGGGGGGGGGGGAACTATTAGGACACCCGGAGTCGGAGAACCAAGAGAACATCTGATTGTATTATTGTGAATATATATTAAACCCTGTTTATTAATTTAAGGAGTGGAACAGACAATCCATCCATCAACTTGAAATATTCTTTCAATGAAATATAATCAAAACTGTCCGGTCCAAACATTATTTCAACCAGGAATTACAAATAGATCTCTGTCCATAGATAACGCAATGCTATGAGTGTGCAGTGTGAAATGCATATTGTGTCATTCAATCGTTGAATAAAAAGAATAGAGCATTTGCAACAAACTCTGATTTTCTATCCCAATATCTTTGCATCCGAATGGCGAAGACCTTATATTTGTAAAACTATAAATGGTGTTGGATAATCCAAGTTTGAAACATCAAAGTTTACGCCATCAGGTGACAACGATATAAGGATTAGAAGTTTTGAGTTTCTGGTAAAGACTTAATTCCTTCACATCGCAATTACAATCAAGTTCTATGTATTTGATTGTTTAAAGATTATTTGATATTACTGTATATAATATCTATCACTGTAAAATATCCTAATCTATATGTAAATGCATCTTCATCTTTGGAAACGATCTAATCGTTTGATAGATTCTTAATTTCATTTTAATTCAACTTATATACACCCCTTTTTTTGTGAACATCTCCTTTAAGATGTTTTATTATTCTGTAGGACTAAAGAAGTGATTCCAAAGGACCTCTATTTTAAAAAGAGAAACATGTCCGATTCACAACGGTACCTTATAAACCTTTATAATGATGTCGTCATTAATATGGAAAATATCGCAGTTTTTCGAGACTAAAAAGTGTTCAATTTTCTTCATAGTTTCTCAAGCAATCGAAACCCGCAAGTCACTTTTTAGGAGAAACCGCATTTAAAAATAGTAAATTTTAAAAAAAAAACACAAAAGACCAAAAGAAAAAAGAAAAACTCCATCTTTTTGGGCAGACAATGCCTTAAAGGGTATCGTTGTGTATTGGACATGCCCCGCTCTAATTAAAGGGTCACTTCAAATTACGACGACAGTCCCATTAATTTTCCAGCCTGGTCCGGTTCTTCATTAGTAAGATATTTCTGATTAATGATTGATGGATAGGAATCCATATTTCCATATTCTATATTCAATAATCAATGTCCAGATTCATGCTCCCGTTTTTTATTCATTAATTCATCACTTTCTATCTATCTATCTATCTATCTATCTATCTATCTATCTATCTATCTATCTATCTATCTATCTATCTATCTATCTATTTATCTATCTATCTATCTATCTATCTATCTATCTATCTATCTATCTATCTATCTATTTATCTATATCTGCTATATCTATCAATCCAACCCTATTCTCCAAATTCCTAGTTACGTTCTATGATCTATTCCCCCCGGAGAAATTAAACTTCTCGTTTCCTCTGAAATGGTTTCAACCATACAAGACTGATGGGGGGAAACTAGAAAGGGGATTGCTAAGGGGGGGGAACCCTGTTGAATGATTGAATTAGGACGGGGTTCAACAGAATCTAAGGGGAGTATAAAGTCTCGGTGAGACTCATTGCGACTTATGGAAGGAAAGACACAATGTCGAAGGTAAAAAATACTAAAAAAGTGAAAATTATGTTGATATGTAGAATAAAAGAGAAAAAATGTGCAGCAGGAAAAAAATAAACAGAAGGTGTCGCAAAACATACGAAGACAGATTTATGAATAAAAAACTGAAAAAAAGAGGTTTAACTTGAAACTCCAAGGTCATTAAAGAGAAGGTTTGGAATGAGAAATGAAATGTAAATAAATGAAAGTTAAAAGTTATTTGAAGAACACGAAAGATTTCCAAGGTCAATGTAATCCAAATGCTGTAAGCGGTCCAAGTGGTCCAAACGGTCCAAGTTTCACAAGCGGTGGAGTGGTCCAAACGGTCCAAGTGGTCCAAACGGTCCAAGTGGTCCAAACAGTCCAAGTGGTCCAAACGGTCCAAGTTTCACAAGTGGTCTAAGTGGTCCAAACGATCCAAGTTTCACAAGCGGTCAAAGTGGTCCAAACGGTCCAAGTTTCACAAGTGGCCGGTCTAAGTGGTCCAAACGGTCCAAGTTCCACAAGCGGTCTAAGTGGTTCATGCGATTCGAGTGCAGGGGAAACTGAAATAAATTTTAAGTAAGATTGGAATCTGATATGTTTTCTTAATTAACTCTTTTAATTCAGGAGCTTTTTAGGGGTTTAGGAGTCTACAGCTCTAGGATTTAGGATGTTATACCTCATAGGGGCCAAGTCTAGAGTTTTAAGGTTTAAGGAGTCTACAGCTTTAGCTAGGGGTCTAGGGGTCTAGAGTTTTAGGGGTTTAGGATGTTATAGCTCATAGGGGTCTAGAATTTTAGAATTTTAAGGTTTAAGTAGTCAACAGCTCTAGCTAGGGATCTAGAGTTTAAGGGTTTTTTGTAGTTATAGAGATGAATTTAGAGTTTTAACATCTGAGTAAAGTTTGGTGACTGCTGTCCAGTGTCCAGTGTTAGACGAGGACTCATTGCTGTTTCTTGATTTATATATTGTAAAGAATATAAATCCCTTAAACTAGGTTTGAGGAAACATCAATCACTGTCTCATATCAATACAACTCACATCTGGGGACCTAGGTCTATCTATCTATCTATCTATCTATCTATCTATCTATCTATCTATCTATCTATCTATCTATCTATCTATCTATCTATCTATCTTTCTTTCTATCTAACTATATATCTATCTATCTATGTATCTAACTATATATATATCTATCTATCTATCTATCTATCTATCTATCTATCTATCTGTCTATATTTCTATTTATCAATCTATACATCTATCTATCTATATATCTATCTACCTATCTATATATCTATCTATCTATCTATCTCACTCAATAATTCATCACTGTCAGTTAGGAATATAAGACCAGCTGAGGCCCTTCTCCTCGCTTATTTCTTGTTGTACAATGTACAATGTATACAATGTAAATTGTACAGTTCACACTTTAATATATGATAATACCTTCCCGGCACTTTAGGAAATTCTATACTTCAAATTATGCAAACAAAAAACATAATTTTACAAGAAAAAACTTGATATTATCAGAAACGCTTTATATTTGGATTTCTAATATTTTCTAATACAGCCAGAGTAAAGCTCTATTAGTCTAGTTGGTCTCACATTGTGGTGCATTTATACTATAAAACCCGATCTAATGACGTCATGCAAAATAAAATATTACCATACATGTATAACTATATGAAGAAAACCCGTTCATAATTATTATGAGCATACCCAAGGTTATAATGCAAGGAAAGTTATTTCAGAGGTGTGCGCACTCTTGCACTGCAGTGTACTGTCTCTGGGCGGTAATGTAAACACAAGAAGGATGTCGAAGCCTGATATGGGATCCATCTTTCACAAAATAAATCAATTAACTATTCTGGTCATAGGAAACTATTATGTGAATTATCAAAATTATCAAAATTTAATGCTTTTAACCTCCTCGGATACTAAACGAACACTGATGCATCTATTCCTGTTTACAAATTCCGCCCAGAGAGAACTGGTTTCAATATGTACGCAGAGTATACGCAACTGCAATTAACTATCCTTGCATTATAACCTTGAATATACCGAGCATATCTATGTGACTATGGACCCTAGGATTGACACTGACAAATCTAGTTTTCTCAGTATAACGTCAGATTATAAATCAATATTAAAATTGAAGGGTCACCATTCCAAACCAACTTTAAATCATTCCAATCATTCCATTTAACATTCCCTGTAGAACCAGCTTCAATCCAACTATTAAAATGGACTTAAACTTTTTCCAATTTTAGACATTAATGTGTGTCTAGATAATTGCATTAAAATTATACCTGTAAAATGAAAAATTTTGAAAGTATTCTTGAACATCGGTCGTCACTATTCTTTTTTCCATTCATTAGACTACTGTCTAAGTCTTTGAAAGATGACCCAAAAAAATCTAGGATTAGGATTTTATGAACTCTAAAATTATTTTCTAAGACTAAATAAGCTCTCCCATGTATATTTTAATTTCATCAGGGGTTCGTAATCAAGTAACTTTTTGTCTTTCGATGCTTATCTATATAAATATAGACTAGTCTATTCTTGTCTAGTGTCTAGTTTATGAAGTATATCTACAGACTAGTCTATTCTTGTCTAGTGTCTAGTTTATGAAGTATATCTATAGACTTGTCTATTCTTATCTAGTGTCTAGTTTATGAAGTATATCTATAGAATAGTCTATTCTTGTCTAGTGTCTAGTATATGAAGTATATCAATAGACCAGTATATTCTTGTCTAGTGTCTAGTTTATGAAGTATATCTATAGAATAGTCTATTCTTGTCTAGTGTCTAGTTTATGAAGTATATCTATAGACCAGTATATTCTTGTCTTACATTCGTCATCATCACCAGAAATCCTTCAGATACAGACTACAATGAACCCAGAAAGCGTCGGCCGCCGATTATTTTTTTTTAAATGCAAAATATTGTAACAATAAAAACGTTTTCCAAAAATAAAAAAACGTATGAAATTAAATTTATTAAAAAACGGCAGGTTCTAAGTGTGGGTGGTGGTGGGTGAAAAATCAATCAATCAGCATTACTCCTAAGTATAGCCCNATATATGTTCACTCTACACTCATTAATATATGTTCACTCTACACTCATTAATATATGCTTACTCTACACTCATTAATATACCTCCCATTTCTCTATTTGTCCTATGAAAATGTCGTATTACTTTTTATGTTTAAAGAACGGCTAATCTTAGACATAAAGATAGAAAAATTAAAACAGTATAATTTTTAAAAATAAAAAGTTAAATTTTGCTATCTTTGCAAGATTTTTACTTAAAGATTTCAAGATTTGTTATGATGTTTTTTTATTTATCAAAAGATTTTTGATTTAAATATTTTTTCACTAAAATACAGTAAAAACCAAAAACTGTGGAATAGAAAGACGACATTGAACCAATTTTTCATATGTCTTATTATAAAGCAAATAGTTTTACCCGTTTCTTAAATATCAATTTAATAAAGCAAATTGGTCATTGTACAGTGTACACTCCACATTTGCTGAGTTCAGTCAAGGTTATAATGCAAGGAAAGTTAATTGCGGTCGTGTATACTCTGCGTACAAATTGAAACCAGTTCTCTCGGGCGAAATTTGTAAACAAGAATAGATGCATCATTGTTCGTCTAGTATCCGAGGAGGATTAAAGCATTTAATTTTGATAGTTTTGATATTTTACATAATAGTTCCCTATGGCCAGAATAATTCATAGATTATTTTTGTGAAAATGGATTCCATGTTAGGCTGTGGAATCTGTCTTGTGTTTACTTTTCCGCCCAAGGACAGTACATTTCAGTACAAAAAAACCGTATACCTACGAAATAACTTTCCTTGCATTAGTACCTTGAGTTCAGTGGACTATTTAAAAGTTAAAACTAATATTTGTTCATAACACTAACAGACGTCTTTCTATTCCATATGAACCCAGCAAACATGGTAGTGTTTTATTAAACCACCCTGTAGATAAATACATGGATAGATAGATAGAAAGATAGATGACTATACGAATGTATGAGTATATTCTGGTTTAGTATAAGGACTAGGTATAGATCAGTATTTATGAGACAGCTAAGATATATTTTCCGGGGGAGAGCTCAACCACTAAATTATAAGTATTGATGATGAAGAGAGATACATAATAAGTATCTAAACCAGGTTAGCATACATTCTTTTTTAAATTTTAACAGAAAACTCTATTTCATAAAGTTGTGGATATCTCTAGAACCTGGAGTAAGGTTGTGGATATCTCTAGAACATGGAGTAAGGTTGTGGATATCTCTAGAACCTGGAGTGAGGTTGTGGATATCTCTAGAACCTGGAGTAAGGTTGTGGATATCTCTAGAACCTGGAGTAAGGTTGAGGATATCTCTAGATTCTGGAGTAAGGTTGTGTATATCTCTAGAACCTGGAGTAATGTTGTGGATATCTCTAGAACCTGGAGTAAGGTTGTGGATATCTCTAGAACCTGGAGTAAGGTTGTGGATATCTCTAGAACCTGGAGTAAGGTTGTGGATATCTCTAGAACCTAAAGTAAGGTTGTGGATATCTCTAGATCCTGAAGTAAGGTTGTGGATATCTTCAGATCCTGAAGTAAGGTTGTGGATATCTCTAGAACCTAAAGTAAGGTTGTGGATATCTCTAGAACCTAAAATAAGATTGTGGATATTTCTAGAACCTGAAATAAAATTTTGGATATCTCTAGACCCTGGAATAAAGTTGTGGATATCTCTATAGAATATATCCTAAACCTGTCCAACCCAGTCCAAAGCTCCGTCCTGTCAATATTTATGAGACAGAAAATTTTCACTTTTGAAAGCGCTGCAGCAGGCTGCAGTAAATTATATGATTTTCACATAAACCGCCCCCTTTCCTCCCCAGTTCCTTTCACATTTTAGATTTTTACATCTATTCTTACATCTATTCTTACATCTATTCTTACATCTATTCTTACATATATTCTTACATCTCTTCTTACATATATTCTTACATCTATTCTTACATCTATCTTACATATATTCTTACATCTATTCTTACATCTATCCTTATATCTATTCTTACATCTATTCTAACATCTATTCTTTCATCTATTTTTACATCTGTTATTGAATCTATTTTTCCACCTATTATCATATCTATTCTTGCATCTATTCTTAAATCTATCCTTACATCTATTCTTCCATCTATTTTTGTATCTATTCTTACAATAATTTTTAGATTTAATCTTCTAATACATTCATGGATTCATCTTTTTCATTAATTTATTAGTTCATGTTTACTTCATCCTCCTTTCTCTTTAAGTTTTTCTCTATCCATTCAAATCCATTATTTAACTTTTTTCCTCTTCATCTTCTTCTTTTTCGTTTCTTCATTTTCTTATTCTTCTCTTTTTCTGCTTTATAATTCGTTTATCCTTCAGCTCCCACTTTCTTCATATCAATTATCTAGTTTTATTCTTTCTATCTTCCTAGAATACTTTCTCTTGTTTCTTTCTTACTTTTCTATATCTTCCCTTTTCTCTTCTTTCTTCTATAATCGCTCTTCTTTATCTATTTCTTTTTCTTTCTCATCTTTACTTTTTTGTTTATATTTTATTCTTTTAATATTCTCGCTCCAACTTTAAAACATTTTTCAGAATACTACCCCCTTCTTTCCCCTTTTGACCCCTCCGCCCTCCCATCTCCATATTTTGCATGAGAAATGTAAGTGAACCTATTTGTTTACTAACATTGATAAATTCCTTCTTCTTCCGAACCATGATTAGTGATTAGATTTCCCTACAGTTAGATCCTTTAATAACTAGTTCAAGTGATTTAGTATCTTGGTAGGATATATCTTCAATAATTAGTATTTGCTTGATTGTTTCTGTCTAGAGCAAACTTATAGTGTCATGCACATCAATTTCACTCTACACTCATTAATATATATTCACTTTACACTCATTAATATATATATTCACTCTACACTCATTAATATATGCTTACTTTACACTCATTAATATATCTTCACTCTACACTCAGTAATATATATTCACTCTACACTCATTAATATATGTTCACTCTACACTCATTAATATATATTCACTTTACACTCATTAATATATGCTTACTCTACACTCATTAATATATGTTCACTCTACACTCATTAACATATCTTCACTCTACACTCAGTAATATATGTTCACTCTACACTCATTAATATATATTCACTCTACACTCATTAATTTATGTTCACTCTACACTCATTAATATATATTCACTCTACACTCAGTAATATATATTCACTCTACACTCATTAATATATCTTTACTCTACACTCATTAATACATCTTCACTCTACACTCATTAATACATCTTCACTCTACACTCATTAATACATCTTCACTCTACACTCATTAATATATCTTCACTCTACACTCATTAATATATGTTCACTCTACACTCATTAATATATATTCACTCTACACTCATTAATATATGTTTACTCTACACTCATTAATACATCTTTACTCTACACTCATTAATATATGTTCACTCAACACTCAATAATATATCTTCACTCTACACTCAGTAATATATATTCACTCTACACTCATTAATATATCTTTACTCTACACTCATTAGTATATCTTCACTCTACACTCATTAATATATCTTCACTCTACACTCATTAATATATGTTCACTTTACACTCATTAATATATGTTCATTTTACACTCATTAATATACGCTCACTCTACACTCATTAAAATATGTTCACTCTACACTCATTAGTATATGCTCACGCTACACTCATTAATTTATGTTCACAATCACTCTACACTCTCTAATATATGTTCACTTTACACTCATTAATATATGTTCACTCTACACTCTCTAATATATCTTCACTCTACACTCATTAATATATCTTCACTCTACACTCATTAATTTATGTTCACTCTACACTCATTAATTTATGTTCACTCTACACTCATTAATATATGTTCACTTTACACTCATTAATATATCTTCACTCTACACTCATTAGTATATGCTCGTTCTACACTCATTAATTTATATTAACAATCACTCTACACTCATTAATATATGTTTACTCTACACTCATTAATATATATTCACTTTACACTCATTTATATATATTCACTCTACACTCATTAATATATGTTCACTCTACACTCATTAATACATATTCACTCTACACTCATTAATATATGCCTACTCTACACTCTTCCCTCATTAATATATTCTCACTCTACAATCGTTAATGTATCTTTACTCTACACTCATAAATATATGTTCACTCTACACTCATTCATATATATTCACTCTACACTCATTAATATATGCTCACTCTACACTCATTCATATATATTCACTCTACACTCATTAATATATATTCACTTTACACTCATTAATATATATTCACTCTACACTCATTAATATATGTTCACTCTACACTCATTAATATATGCTCACTCTACACTCATTCATATATATTCACTCTACACTCATTAATATATGTTTACTCTAAACTCATTAATATATCTTCACTCTACACTCATTAATATATCTTCACTCTACACTCATTAATATATATTCACTCTACACTCATTAATATATGTTCACTCTACACTCATTAATATATGCTCACTCTACACTCATTCAAATATATTCACTCTACACTCATTAATATATGCTTACTCTACTAGATAACTTACGCATTATTTTACTCATTATTTTACTCATGTTACTATTAATCTTTTATTAAGAAAAATTTTACATTTATTTTTACTATTTTCCTACCAAATCTTTTCTTAATATTTTCCCAGCTGCGGATTTAGGAATGGAATCCACAAAAACTACTCCGCCGTTCAGTTGCTTGTGGGCGGAGAGCTTTAAAGACATCCACTGTTTTACATCCGCCTCAGTCAAAGATCCGCTTCTAAAATAAAATAGTTTAAATTAAATATGATGTTTGCGTACTGCAGTGTGTATCTCATTTCCTGGACAAAATGTAAATAAACTAAGTTTAAAACTCAATCAGTAAACTTTTTGTAGTAGACTATAAAAGACTACTTTATCCACTGGACTATTACAAAACAAAAGATTTTACAGTATTTACAGGTTGAACTACATTCATAAATTTTCAATTGTGGTTTTCTATATTCCAAGGATTAAATCCTCTATAGCTAGAACATAAGTTCGAAAGTCGTATGATCTGAACCAGTACAAGGATTGCCTTCTACCACCAAGTATGTGGTTGACCCACCGTGATATATGCAACAGAATTAGGCGGGCAGAACTATATGAAGCTTTCTCTATCGCTTCCTCTCTCTATCTTTCCCTCTCTCTATATATATCTATCCCTCTATCTTTACCTATCCCACTCTCCCTCCATATACTCTCTATCTACCCCTCTCTCTATCTACCCCTCTCTCTGTCTACCCCTCTCTCTATCTACCCCTCTCTCTATCTACCCCTCTCTCTATCTACCCCTCTCCCTATCTATCTATTCCTCTCTATTTATATATCTCTCTCTCTCTCTACCTGACAATAAAAGCTCTAGGAAGTTGACCAGCCCGTCCATCTTGAACTCCAACAACAGCTACATCTTCAACACCGTCTAATTGACGGAGTGTATTCTCAAGTTCTGCTGGAGCTACTTGTAAACCATTCACCTAAACGATAAAAGAATCAAATGCAATTCCTACAAGAATATGCTTGCTGTACAGGGTTACTTACAAAGAATGAGAAATTAAAGACGACTTTTAACTCTTTAAATATATCGATCTAAAGGTTTAACTTAGCATTCTGTCTTCAACAGTTCATTATTTGTTAATTATATAATTTATTTACAGTTCCAGGGAACCACAAATCTAAGAGTAAGACTGAATCAATTTAGAATAGTCGTATCTGAGCCCGTTCTCTCGATCAAAATGTGTGAACAGTGGTCGTACTTTGGAGAGGACGATAGTTTGGCCGCCAGATGTCTCATGCTAAATTCTTATCTGATAGATAGATAATTCAATCGACCACAGTACGGCCACATTGAGAGACGTCATATGGTCGACCAATGTAATGATAGAAGGAATGGCCTCTGAAGTCTTATCCTTAGTGAGTTAGCCTGTATCACTATAATGCAACATATACTGAAAGTGAATGTAACTAAACAGAAATAATAACAACATGAAAATAACTTTTTTATGGGTGTAAAGTTATTTAATATTGAAAAATAGGTAAAATAATTATTGTATTATAATTCTTGTGACTTTCCCAGGTTTGAGACAAAGATCTTTGAGTTAAATAAATAAAGAATAGAATAAAGAATACTGTCCCAAAAGATGGTTTAGATGCAGTTTATTTAATTTTAAATAAATCAGATTCTTTTGAGACGGTGCATAGACACTTGTAAAGTCATGTTTAAGCTGTTTCTTTATTAATAATCACAATATTTATTCTTTTCTAAAATTTCAAAACTAGCAGATTCAGGGTTACCCATATAGATGGACTTTATTGACGACAAGAAATCTCTGGATAGAACACATAAACAAATATAGACACTCAGCCAACGTATCTCACAAATTCTTGATTGCAAGAGAAAGTGGGGTTCATACAGTACACATATTGCAGGGTCTGCAGGGGTTTGTTTTAAATTTCGATTTTGGCATGTATTTAGAAGGAATTTTGCCGGAGTACGCATCAATACTAAATGATCAGAGAGATTGACATTTTCCCCCTAAAATGTAAATAAAAATAAGAAAATAAACAAAGGAACCATTGGAAAAAGAACTTGTTTTAAAAAATGCATACACAAAAAACCCAATTTTTCTAAGATTGTACAGTTTTGCCCAGCTTGCCGGCTGTACTCAGAACATTAAACCTCTATCAAAATCTACTATGTGATACAATAACATATTTAGAGGTTGAATTATGGTTTCTATAGTCTTAAAATGGTATATTGATAGAATTAAATAATAAAGAAACAAATATAGGACTGTAGAGAACCATGAATGTAAGAAAAATGATAAGGTAACCCTAGCATTCATTCATATTCATATTTTCATTCAACGACAAAGCATGAGATATTACAAATAAGCAATCACAATTTACTATGCAGTTTGGACCCGCCTAACCAGAGTAGGTTGTTTTTAGGGGTTGGCCCCAAGTTAGTTAACGATACTGAATATAATTGGTTACTTTTCTCGTTTTATCATGCTTTCCGAAAACTTTTTAAAATGTCGAACATATTGTTCCAATACACAAATCCTCATTCAATCCACATTGCATTTCCATAATGCGTACAAAACAAAAATTTTAAGTCTTTTTTCTAATAGCTAAGAGTTTTAATACATTGATAAGTTCTTTTATCCTATCTGAAATATAAATACATTGATAAGTTCTTTTATCCTATCTGAAATATAAATAAATTGATAAGTTCTTTTATCCTATCTGAAATATAAGTACATTGATAAGTTCTTTTATCCTATCTGATATAAAAATACCTTAATAAGTTCTTTTATCCTATCTGATATAAAAATACCTTAATAAGTTCTTTTATCCTATTAAATACCTCAATAAGTTCTTTTATCCTATCTGATATATAAATACCTCAATAAGTTCTTTTATCCTATCTGATATATAAATACCTTGATAAGTTCTTTTATCCTGTCTGATATATAAATACATTGATAAGTTCTTTTATTCTATCTGATATATAAATACCTTGATAAGTTCTTTTATCCTATCTGATATGTAAATACCTTGATACGTTCTTTTATCCTATCTGAAATATAAATACCTCAATAAGTTCTTTTATCCTATCTGAAATATACCTTGATAAGTTCTTTTATCCTATCTGATATATAAATACCTTGATAAGTTTTTTTATCCTATCTGATGTATAAATACCTTGATAAGTTCTTTTATCCTATCTGATATATAAATAATTCCATCCTTGTTAAAGTATCCAACATCCCCCGTTTTCATCCAACCATCCTGAATATAAAGGAGTTCGACTACACTTGGAACCAAAAACCTGTGGAATAACGAAGACGATATTTCAGCAATTATATTTTTAATATTTTAAATAGTTTGTCCAGTAGATCAAATTAATAAATTAAATTGGTCTGTTTAAACCACACAATCCTTGTGTTTCATGTTTAGTAAACTATTTAAAATCATGATTTGAGTCGTACAGTCCTCTTCCCACTCCACAGTTTTATGGGTTCCACGGTATCTTTAACTGTATAAGACACTGAGACCATATTTTCTATTATTAATTTAAAAAGTTCTTAGTAAACTTTAAATAAACTGTGAACGTACTATAAAGTACCAGTGTTGCCTGTTCTATTATCTTATTAAGCTTTGACTGATTAAATATGATTAAAGATATCCATACTTTTGTTTAAAAAAATGTTTACTTTCATTTGTGACTTGCGTATTTCATGCTTCAGAAACAATGGAGAAATCATAAGAATTTAACGCTTTTTTAATTCAGAAATATGACGTTATCTCCAACATACTTGAGCAGTTCTCAAGGTTCCATTGTGAATCGCACAGGCCCCTCCTTTTTAAAGTTTTTATGACCTGGGAAAAAGTTTTTCTTGTTGCTTCTTCGTTGTTGAAATATCCTTTCGTTATTCCCTCACCCTATAATTTTTATCAACAGAGATACATCAGTAAATACAGCAGTAAGCGATTATATCAATACAAAGAAGACGACTTTCGATTTAAATTTTTATTTATATCAAGCTTTTTAACAACATGGATACACATAAACATAAAACAAAGAGAAGCTGTCAATTAAAAAAGCTTCTCTTTGATCAATTGTAAACTTGTAATTCGAAAAAAGCTTGTAAACCCTCAAAGCTTAAATACAAAAGTCGTCTTTATAGTATTGATAAAATCGCCTACCACTGTGCCATAACTTTGTTTAGGAAAAAATACTCTTTGGTTTCTGAGAGATATTGTTTAGCTTAGTTTAGTTTGGTTTAGTTTAGCTTGGTTTAGTTTTGTTTAGTTTGGTTTAGTTTGGTTTAGTTTGGTTCAGTTTGGTTTAGCTTGGTTTAGTTTGGTTTAGTTTGATTTAGTTTGGTTTAGTTTGGTTTAGTTTAGTTTGGTTTAGTTTGGTTTAGTTTGGTTTAGTTTGGTTTAGTTTGGTTTAGTTTGGTTTAGTTTGGTTTAGCTTGGTTTAGCTTGGTTTAGTTTGGGTTAGTTTGGTTTAGTTTGGTTTAGTTTGGTTTAGTTTGGTTTAGTTTGGCTTGGTTTGGTTTTGTTTTGTTTGGTTTTGTTTAGTTTGGTTTAGTTTGGTTTAGTTTGGTTTAGTTTGGTTTAGTTTGGTTTAGTTTGGTTTAGTTTGGTTTAGTTTGTTTTAGTTTGGTTTAGTTTGGTTTAGTTTGGTTTAGTTTGGTTTTGATCAGTTTGGTTTTGATCAGTTTGGTTTAGTTTGGTTTAGTTTGGTTTGGTTTGGTTTAGTTTAGTTTAGTTTGGTTTAGTTTAGTTTAGTTTGGTTTAGTTTAGTTTAGTTTGGTTTAGTTTGGTTTAGTTTGATTTAGTTTTGATCAGTTTTGTTTGATAATTTCCTTGACTTGTAATTCTCCTGTCTGATCCACACCTAATATTTCATCTGTATCTGAATCTACTATTCTCATTCTACAAAATATATGTTGTTTATTTTATTTTACCAGGATTAAAACTGGTTTAAAGGGACTGTACACGGTATTTTGAATAAGATTTTAAATGATAAGGCTTCAATAGATGCTTTACTACAGTTGTATATTTATCTTCGAATTTAAAATAAGTCGCAAATTGTAAAAATTTCAACATAAAAATAAATCTCCATTACCGCAAAAGTGCTCTTTAGGAAAAAAGGGGCATCATTTTTTAAATAAAATGTACTAATTGAAATTTAAAATATATGTACTAATTGAAATCTAAATTATATGTACTGATTAGATTATTAAAAATAAAATTTATCTTTTCAGTGAAAAATTTTTAAATGAAAATATCAAGAAGACCTTAGATTTGGAAGGAGTGTATTCACAGAGCCAGGAGCTGACTCCTGATAACTCCTATAATAAAAAAGTACAAAAATAGAACGCTTCTGTAGTGTAGAAAAGTGTTCCACTAAAAAAGAGGAAGTTCTGTCACTAAAAGACCCAAAATTACGGTTCGGATACTTTTAATTAGCCAACGAATTCTATAAGGGAAAAATATATATTTTTTCAATTCTCATTTTAGGAATTCATTAATTTTTTGAAAAAAAAGTGTACCATGGTGCCACCTAGAAAGTGTCACAGAAAAAAAAGCTAAAACAAATTTTTAATCTAAAGTTTGTTAAAACCATTTCAGATTGAGCCAATTATTTTCTGCTTCGTTTAATAGCTTGTAATAATATGAATTAAATAACTGACGAAAAACTGTTTCTGACCTATGGAATGCTGTTTCTGACCTATGGAATGCTGTTTCTGACCTATGGAATGCTATTTCTGACCTATGGAATGCTGTTTCTGACCTATGGAATGCTGTTGCAGCTCCTGTTGTCTCCGTCATCCCCCATCCTTCTCTGAACAGGACTCTCGGAGCCTTCAGAGCAAACTTCTCTATCAGAGTCAAACCACAGGGAGCAGCACCACAGTTCACCTAGCAGGGACGGATACAGGCTTTCAAAATGGTTAGAAGGGGGGGGGCATTAAAAATAATTATAAAAAATTTAATTTATGATGATTTACGTTTGTATAGTTTTAGATGTACTCCTCACATATCAGGTTGCAAGTTATAAAAGGAAAGTGAAAGAATTGTTTTTTGTCTTACAACTTGAACATATGATACATATCTCAGATTCTTGTGAAGCCACATATAAGTCAACAAAAAATTTTGAATTTTTAAGAACAAATCAAAAAAACATATGTCTAGTTTACCTGTCTTAGTGAACTGAGATGTTCTGCAGAAACCTTAGGACTGGATGCTAGGAATCCAACTATTGGAGGAACCATGTGGAGATAGGTTGGAGAATACTTCTCCAAACATCGGATATACAGGTCAGAGTCAAACCTGGATATAGAGGTCAGAGTCAAACCTGGATATAGAGGTCAGAGTCAAACCTGGATATACAGGTCAGAAACAAACCTGGATATAGAGTTCAGAGTCAAACCTGGATATACAGGTCAGAGTCAAACCTGGATATAGAGTTTAGAGTCAAACCTGGATATACAGGTCAGAGTCAAACCTGGATATACAGGTCAGAGTCAAACCTGGATGTAGAGGTTAGAGTCAAACCTGGATATAGAGTTCAGAGTCAAACCTGGATATAAAGGTCAGAGTCAAACCTGAATATAGAGTTCAGAGTCAAACCTGGATATACAGGTCTGAGTCAAAACCTGGATATACAGCTCAGAGTCAAACCTGGATATACAGGTCAGAGTCAAACCTGGATAAAGAGTTCAAAACCAAACCTGGATATGCAAAGTAAGAATCTAACCTAGACATAGAGGTCAGAATCAAATCTATATATATAGAGTCTTAATCAAACCTGGTATTAGAGGTTTGAATCAGATTTTAACCATAATTTAGCCTGTATAAAGAGTTTAAATAGAGGTTTAACTCAAGCCTGAAAAAAGAGGTTTCATCAAAACCAGGATTTCTCTCTGAACCCTCATTATTTCTGTATACCCCTGTATGCTAATATCCTACCTTGGTAGTGTAACCTGTCTTGATCCAGCCCAGAGTGCTCCAGTCATAGTTACAGCCAACCCGAATATATGATACATGGGGAGAACTGCGACTGTAACATCCTAAATGCATTAAAGAAATTGAGCTCTTGCCACAAACTAAAATTTTCTCTGCAACCTAATGGTGTAAACCTTTGATATTATAAACGTAGACTATTTGATAAAGAAAAATTCATAGTTTGAAATATTACAGGTCTACGGCACCGGGTTGGAAAGAAATAGAGATTAGAAATTCAGAATTTGTTGCAAGAATTCAGTTTCGTTTGAAATTTTTTTTTATCCTTTTTTAATTATATAAACCTGAAGTTTTCCGAAAGCTCTATAAAAGGATTCTCCGTCAACGGCCATTGTTAGGCATTGAACAACAAGGTTGTGTTGGCTTAATTCAACTCCCTGAACTCCAACAACATGGATTATTAAACTTGGACTATTTTATTTCTGGTAGAGCTCATACCTAGTTGGCAAATATAGTTCTTTAGATCGTTTTTAAACAAATCCCAACCCTACTCTCTAGCACTAGAATTATATCATTTTCTTCTCAATATATTTCGCCAAAAACTTTGGCATCATCAGGAGTTTGTCCTATAATATAACAGATATAAGCAAAAAATAAAAAATAAAAATAAAAAGTACAAGCACAGCAACTAAAATAAACAAAGAAGAGAACAAAAATAAAAATATTTTTATGTAAAATGGAATTTTTCAAAATGAATATTGTCAAAACACATAAAACTTAAAAGAAAAATTAGAAAACCGTACCTTACTCTTTTGAAGAGTATTGAATGACTGGAAAAGGATTGACTAGTTTATGGGCGTATGCAGTTCGTAATATAGTTCGTAAAGTTTCATATCCTGCAATCTAAGACTGAATTGCTGGGTTATCAATATAAAATTGTTTTTTTTTCCACATTTGAAAACTTTAGTTTAGTTTATGTTATTTTAAATTTTAATATCCTTCCTTTGGTGGACCTGTAGTACCGCTTGAAAAAGGCATGATTGCAGTGTCTTTGACTGTATCAATCCTAGCTCCTGACCTAGCAGGAGATACGGAGAGAAACTGGGAGTACGGAACAGATTTCTCATCAAGTTTAAGTGCTCCTGTATTGAGTTGGCTTTCAGCATCAACAAACACAACCATGCTTAGTTTAGAGTACAAGGATACAGTTGATAATACCTAGAGGACAACATAGCTATAATGAAAGAGAATAAAAACAAACTGAGTTAACAAAACATAGCTCTAATTTAATATTAGTTATCTATTTTTTAATGTTGTACACAATACAAATTCATAATCAAATGAATCCATGTAAAGTATATCGTATCAAGTACAGTACATGAAATATCTACTCCTACGTACACAATACACATTCATAATCAAATGAATCCATGTAAAGTATATCCCATCAAGTACAGTACATGAAATATCTACTCCTACGTGCACAATGCACATTCATAATCAAATTAATCCATGTTAAGTATATCCCATCAAGTACAGTACATGAAATATCTACTCCTACGTACACAATACACATTCATAATCAAATGAATCCATGTAAAGTATATCCCATCAAGTACAGTACATGAAAAATCTACTCCTACGTGTCTAAGTCACCTTCTCCTGCAGACTGTTCGCTGCGAAGAGAATATCAACCCTGGCAGCCTCAAGCTGATGAGCTATCTCGGATGGAGTATACGCAGGGTTCAGAGTTGTCACTGTTACTCCAGCATGGAGAGATCCACAGATTATTGCAGGATATTCTACACAGTTTGGGAGAAGGATGCCGATGGTTTTCACATGATTCAAACCTGAAAAAAAATCATGAAATTAATTATCTGTCTATCTATATATATATATATAATTTGCTTGTTTGTTTGTTTGTATTAAATAAACGTAAAAAAAGTTAAACTAATGGGTTCCGAATTTTTTTGGCAACTCGCATGATCCCGGGGCAGGTATTTTGCGTGGTCAAAATTTCGATTTTTCAAAATCAACGGGAAAAAAATCGAAAAAATCCTCGAAATAATTTCTGTTATTGTTTGATAATTAAAAAATAGAAATTGCACAAGATATAACAACCATTAAAAGTTAAAATCAAAGATCTAATTAGTCGAAAAGGAAAATTATGTTTACCTTGTAAAGTTTTGGAAAGTCTTAAAGCTTCTTCTTGAAGTTCTCCATGACTTAAGGTTCTATAATAAAAAAATTAACTATGAATTCTACCTCCTGTGAATCTTGTATCCCGGAGATTGGATGAATCCTACCTCCTGTGTATCTTGTATCCCGGAGATTGGATGAATCCTATATAACCTCCTGTGTATCTTGTATCCCGGAGAAAGGATGAATCCTGCCTCCTGTGTATCTTGTATCCCGGAGAAAGGATAAATCCTAACTCCTGTGTATCTTTTATCCCGGAGAAAGGATGAATCCTACCTTCTGTATATCTTGTATCCCTAAGTAAGGATGAAATCTACATTCTGTATATCTTGTATACCGGAGAAAGGATGTGAATCCTACCTTCTGTATATCTTGTATCCCGAAGAAAGGATGAATCCTACCTCCTTTATATTTTGTATCTCTGAGTAAGGATGAATCCTACCTCCTATATATCTTGTATCTCTGAGTAAGGATGAATCCTACCTCCTGTGTATCTTGTATCCCGTAGTAAGGATGAATCCTACTTCCTAAATATCTTGTATCTCTGAGTAAGGATGAATCCTACCTCATATATATCTTGTATCTCTGAGTAAGGATGAATCCTACCTCATATATATCTTGTATCTCTCAGTAAGGATGAATCCTACCTCCTATATAACTTGTATCCTGGAGAAAGGATGAATCCTACCTCCTATATATCTTGTATCCTGGAGAAAGGATGAATCCTACCTCCTATATATCTTGTATCTCTGAGTAAGGATGAATCCTACCTCCTATATATCTTGTATCCTGGAGAAAGGATGAATCCTACCTCCTTTATATCTTGTATCTCTGAGTAAGGATGAATCCTACCTGCCTGAAAGACCACATGTCATGGCTGGTAAATGTCCTTTAGTCTCCATCCCCTCCCAAACCATATCAGTGTACGTAATTTTCGGAACCTAAACACATTTTCAATCATTTCTTAAACATAATAATTAATGTAAATTTTATTTGTATTACATGAATATCGTATGGAGGATGAAGAGTATTATCAAGAACTCTCTCATCGAAGATTTTTGTAATTCTGGGAAGAGTCACAAGAGTTCTTTTGCCACACCTTAAACAAAGAGTTTTTCGCCAAAACAGTTTTTAATATCATCGCTCAAAAATTTAACACCGAAACTTACCAGTCTCGGGATTTCCAATATGTGGTCAACCGTTTTATTTCCTTCAAAATTGACGAATTGCCACAAACTCAGATTTTCTAATTTCTTTATCTGTACAACCCAAACTCGCAGACCTTGGATATTTTAAACTATGAATTCTGTTAGATCAAATAATTTAAGTTTGAAATATCAAATGTTTACACCATCAAGTTGACGAGATAAAGTGATTTGAAAATTTAAGTTTGTGGCAAAAACTTTGTTTCTTTGTCCATATTCCAGTTTATTCAAGCCCAAAAAGACTGTTCAAATGTTTAATATCTCCGTCATTTTATAAATACAAAGAAGGTAGACCACATTTTGGAAAGCTTATTAGACTTTTTATATCTTTTTTTGATGCATTTTATGTCGTTTATCAACTATCGGAAATCAAAGACGATATTCATCTCGTCTCTCAATTCCCATGTTTATTGGGACAGTCACAGAACAGTAGATCTGAGCCTAATTCCAGATAAGAGTGTATCATGTGTTAACAGTATAAGCTAATTAATTCTTATTTCCCTTTTCTATATTTATTTTTATTCTAATTACTTTTACCTCCATGGATAGGAGACAGAAGAAACCAAAATACGCTTCATTTTGAAAAACAACTTGTTTCCACTAAACCGTCATCATAAATAATAATATTTATTGATAAGAGCAAATGAACAGCTGAGTTCTAGCCTATATATATATATCTTTCTTTAACTAAAACCTGATTTTCCTATCTCTGACTAGCGAGATTATACTTTCCTAGATTGCTTTCTGTTCAATTCTCAGATGATAATGACATTTTTTTAAATGTTTAAATTTTCTAACTTGAGAATCAATAAAGTTTTCACCTTTTTTTAATGTAAGATCATAAATAATATTTTGAGAATATACTGTATCTCTTAGATGTTTTCTTTAACCTCTATTGTTATTTAAAAATGAACGTATGATATGTTCATTGCATTACATGTTTCATCTTCTCTTTTTATTGTAAACATTTCTTACCCCCCGCCCCCCCCCCGTTCTGATCCTCAACTACCCATACCCTTACCCTCCCCTTCCCTTTGTTTGTAACGTGCTTTATTCAACTTTTGATACATTTATTTTAAACCTTAAAACTTAATAGGGATTCACCTAGTATAGATATCTCGAGGTACCCAGTACAACTAGTATAGATATCTCCAGGTACCCAGTACAGTTAGTATAGATATCTCCAGGTACCCAGTACAACTAGCATAGATATCTCCGAACCCTGTACAGTGTACACCTAGTATAGATATCTCCAGGTACCAAGTACAGTGTACACCTAGTATAGATATCTCCAGGTACCCAGTACAACTAGTATAGATATCTCCAGTTACCCAGTACAGTGTACACCCAGTATAGATATCTCCAGGTACCCAGTACAGTGTACACCTAGTATAAATATCTCCAGGTACCCAATACAGTGTACACCTGGTATAGATATCTCCAGTCTCCAGGTACCCAGTACAACTAGTATAGATATCTCCAGGTACCCAGTACAACTAGTATAGATATCTCCAGGTACCCAGTACAGTGTACACCTAGTATAGATATCTCCAGCTACCCAGTACATGTATACCTAAGTATCTGAAGATTGACCAGGGTGACTAGTTGAGCAGTGTATCAACCCTCCGGCTCAATCCTTACATTAATTCCATTCTTCAATCCTTTAACAAAAAATTCTATCAAAGTCAATTTGATCAGTTGTCTATTAAAACATCGGAAAATAAATGACTTAGGGTTGCGGGTTTTTGTCAGATTTCCGTTCTGATCGTTCTTAGAATAAATATTTGACAGGTCATCTTTTTAAATCATAAAGAATTTATATCGATTAATTTTCTCTTGTGCAGGCATAAGGTTAACCTTATAAAAATAGTTACATAATGTGCAGTAAAGTCAGAATAGGCTTTGATCTGTGCTCATAATGGTTGATGATTATATCCTGTTTATGAAGAACATAAACTCTGAATGATATCTGAATGAATAAATTGAGTTGTTTTGGTCTAAGATATAAGAAAAGAAGGAATAATAAAGGCAATAGTGCATTGCTGGGACAAGAATAAAGGAAGAAAGGAAAAAAGACAAGAAAGTAAGGAAGGAAGAAAGGAAGAAAGAAGAAAATGGCTGAAGAAAGAAAGGAAGGAATGAAGGAAAGGCGGATGGAATAAAGGAAGAAAGGAAAAAGGAATAAAGAAAGAAAGGAAGAAAGGAGAAAAGAAAGGGGGATAGTGACTAGGGTAATCTCCGACAAGAATACAGAAAGGTATGTATACACTGTAAACTGGAAAATATGTTTATGTTGGTTTGATGTCCAGCAATATTTACTACATATTGGAGGCTTAACTTTGAATCTAAATACTGTCTTGAGACGGTAACACAGTTGTTCTATCGGAGCATTTTGTTACAAACCAAACTAAATATTTTCAGTAAAAACCGGTTTTATAAAACCAAACCAACTATTTTTATTGAAAGAGTCTGCATCAACCGTAAAAATAATCTAAACCAGAGGTTCTTTACGCAAAAAAATCTAAAAATCATTACAGAGACATAATTTAATGATGGGAATGCAAAAAAATAGACTTCTGTTTGGTACGATGGATTTGAAACCCCAGATTTTATCAATTTTATATGTATTTAATGTTGTTATGAAGCAAATATTTTTATCAGTAGCTTGAAAATCAACTCATTAATTGAAATGGGTTTGTGCACAATGCACAAGTGTTGTGTTTCATGTTGATTGTACTATTTGAAATCTGAACTTGAGTCTAAAACTCGTCTTTTATCCACAGTTGTGTTGGGTCTCACTGTAGGTCTGTTTACCCAGGCTGAACAACTGTGTTTGTAGAAGAAAAGCTGGACTCTAGTGAATGAGGGTTTATTTGACATTATACACATTTACTTAGATCCAATACATACAATTGTCTTGCTGGACTTTTATCAGGGATAATGGTAGGGATATACCCAAGGGGGTGGGGAGGCAGGAGAAGGAAGGTAATGGGGAGGGGAGGGGTTACCAGGAGAACTATGGGGGGGGGGGCTAAAGGATAAAGGGGATGAAAAACCAGAAGTTGTGGGATGAGATGTATAATAATTTGGATCAGAGGATCTAACTGTATTTAAGGTAATGTAATGTTATTCTTTAAGATATCAACTGAGCCTAAACCTTTTGACTCTACACATTAATTGAACCCAGTTTCTACAAATTTTCTTCAATTTTTACAATTTGAAATTCATCAACAGAGCACTGGCATAATGCGGAACGTGGTTAGAATTGATACTTTGCCACAAACTCAAATTTTCTCATCTCTAAATCTTTACAACCTGATGGTGTAAACCATTGATATATAAAATTGGAGTTTTTGTCAGAATTAAAAGTTTGAAATATCCAAGGTCTATGATTTTGGGTTGCACAGATAAAAGGAATAAGAAGGTCTGAGTTTGTGGCAAAGACTCAAATTAAAGAATTCGACAAACTAATAGGTTCCATAACAAACTTTCAGGCTTTATTCAAGTCTTTTTTTTGTGAAGTCTTTTTAAGATTTTAAGTGCGGACTAGGGACCCAAAAAGTCTGATTTTGATTCTCGTAATCAACCCTAGCTGAAAACTTTAGAATCGTGGATATCGAGATCAATGCTTGATCTCCTGGTTTTACTAAACCCGAAATTAGGTTAATACGCATTCAATATCCAAGAAAGAAGTTTAAAATTCAACCAATCAGCGTGTCATGCTAAGATGCGCTCTTTGACTTTTGAAAAACCGGTTTTTATTTTTTGGGCATTTCTGGTGTTGATGATGTCATATCAATTGAACTAAAGATCGATTGAACGAATGTAAGTTTTGGATTAATGTTTATTAAGACTAACGTTCAAAATGACTATAGTCCTTAAATGTGATAAAGCATATTTTTTAATAAGTTCATATTAACATGATTAAATTTATATTTGTTTAAATGCATCGTATCTGTGATTGTTATCATAAGTAACTTTTATACGGTAGGGATATCCAAAAAGAGAGGATTAAGAAGAAAATCAAAAGTGTGTCCATTGCATGGATACTTAGATTAAGTAATCGGGATTAAGGATATTTCATTCTAAAGTTTTCAGCTCTGACTGTTTTGAAATTCTATATCAGAGAGAGAGCCTGTATCCCAGCAAACAAAAACTCGAGTTAAAATCGAGTAAAACTCGACTTTTGCCTTCCAGAAGTGGAGTTTTAATCGAGTTTAGAAGTGGAATTTTAATCGGCTATAGTCGTGCCATACAAGGATTAAAACTCGACTTTTCACCAAGATGATTTCTGGATGATTTCTGGATGATATCTGGATGATATCTGGATGATGAAAAGTGGAGTTTTAATCGAGTTTAAAAGTGGAGTTTTAATCGAGTTTAAAAGTGGAGTTTTAATCGAGTTTAAAAGTGGAGTTTTA
>NW_019396109.1:0-12694 GCF_000591075.1 Eurytemora carolleeae | reverse complement strand
ATTTAGTGTGTTAACATTTATTTCTTTAATATACTTACAACACGACCATGACCAGACCATCAAAAGTTCAAAACAAAAATCTCCAAATCAGACAATTCTTTTTATTACATCCACTCACTTTCATGTCATCTCTCATCCCTTACTCCCCAAATCAAACATTTACACATTCATTTTATGGTACCGCAACACATCATAACTGTTTTGCCTTCATCCCCCCCCCTGTACTCCACTGCCATTTCTTCTGATATTCCCCGTGAATTAAATATTCGACATATCTCATTCAAGTGCACAAATCAACAAATCAATCTCATCGAACAAAATTCATTCGTTCAAAATTTGTCTTACATATTTCACTTGGGTAGGTTAATTTTCTCCCATTGAAGCTTAAATGTCAGCAAAATATATACCCTTAATATAAATGTCAGCAGAATATATACCCATAAATATTCTAAGAACTTTCCAACATTTTTTTTATAAAAACAATCATGAGCTGAGAACTATTTCAAGAAAACATCGATTAAAAAGTCTATAAAAATAACAAAAAATATTTCAGAATATCTTAATATTGATCTTGATTTCATGAATAATTAAATGAATATAAAAAATTAAAATGTTGACAGTATTAAGTGGCTGAGAGAGGATGCAGAGCATCCATGAGCCATGCAACTGACCTCCTGAGCCACATGATTCACAGTATGGTCTCCTAGCCAATCAAAATCGGTTCCGAGCCTTATGCTAGGTCTACCAGGTTCCCCAACTCTGTCTTCACAAACAAGAAATTGATGTCCAAAAACAAATATTTAGATTTCACATTCACTAAAAGCCTTTTTTCTTCGAAAAATATCAACATGATCTTTAAGTTTTTAATGGTACAGTGGTGTGCGATAGTATGCCCACAATATGAAGACAACTTTTTTATTTAAGGTTTGATTGTTAAAAAGCTTTTTTTTAACAAGTTTACAAGTTTACAAGTAGTCAAGGAGAACCTTTTCTTAATTTATAAATTCTCTTGATTTCTTTGCTTTTGTGTATCCATAATGTTTAACAGCTTGATTTAAATCAAAATTGAAATCGAAAGTCGTCGTCATTGTATTGGTAAAATCGACTACAACTGAACATAAACATTTGTATTTGTTTATGATCATATTGAGATCTTTCGAAAAAGGCTTTTAGTGAATGTAAAACCTAATTTTTGTTATTAGATATCGGATTGCTGGACGTGAAGACAGAGCCGGGGAGCCTGGCTGACGTATCATGAGGCTCAGAGACGATTTTGATTGGCTAAGAGGCCATTCTGCCAATAGCAGGGCTCAGGAATGCATATTTTGATACCTATAGCAAAGAATTTAGAAGATTTATTTGGGGTCCTCATTTTTTTTAGCTACTTTATCCTTAAAATGGCTCTCAACTCTCCATTTAAGAAATTTAAACTTGGTTCCAATATCGATTTACCCAAACATCCACTACTAAGTTTCGCTAATTAAGATCAATCCAACGATCACCAGTTGGTCATTTCAGGGCATATTTTACAACATTGCAAAGAATTAAAAACAATAATTTTTTGCATGAGATCACGAGTGTAGAACTGTTTTTTTATAATAATTATTTTAATTGAAAAATTGGGTACTTAAATATTATGAAAAATTGTCTAATTTGCTCTAAAATGACCCTAAAAAAAAGAAATAAATGAAACACACTACCAAAGAGGTCATCACCATAATTATCATTAATATTGTCAAGCTCATGGTGGTTATCTTCCTGTGCACGATTCTTTAGCTGTATCTAAATAAAGAATTTAACATTATTAGATGCATAGATTTGTATTGACACACATATTCCTTGTAGACAAACTTCTATTCATACAAAAAAAAATGAAATGTTTAAAATAGAAAAATACCAACATGAGAATTCTGTCCCTGTTTATGAGACTAGCCTTCAGGGGATCTTTTGTTTGTTTTTACCTCTTATCGTTGGTATAAACTCAAACTAAATTTTTTAAATAAAACTGGATAAACTAAACCTGGGTAATATACCCTGGATAAACTAAACCTGGGTACTATACCCGGATAAACTAAACCTGGGTAATAAACCTGGATAAACTAAACCTGGGTACTATACCTGGATAAACTATACCTGGGTACTATACCTGGATAAACTAAACCTAGGTAATATACCTGGATAAACTAAACCTGGGTACTATACTGGATAAACTAAACCTGGGTACTATACCTGGATAAACTAAGCCTGTGTACTATACCTGGATAAACTAANAACATGATCTTTAAGTTTTTAATGGTACAGTGGTGGGCGATAGTATGCCCACAATATGAAGACAACTTTTTTATTTAAGGTCTGATTGTTAAAAAGCTTTTTTTCGAATTACAAGTTTACAAGTAGTCAAGGAGAACCTTTTCTTAATTTATAAATTCTCTTGATTTCTTTGCTTTTGTGTATCCATAATGTTTGACAGCTTGATCAAAATTGAAATCGAAAGTATTGTATTGTTAAAATCGACTACAACTGAACATAAACATTTGTATTTGTTTATGATCATATTGAGATCTTTCAAAAAAGGCTTTTTAGTGAATGTAAAACCTAATTTTAGTTATTTGATATCGGATTGCTGGAGCCTGGCATACATATCATGAGGCACAGAGACGATTTTGATTGGCTCGGAGGCCATTCTGCCAATAGAAGGGCTCAGGAATGCTCTGCACCCCCTCTCTATTTGAGATACATATTTTGATACCTATATCAAAGAATTTAGAAGATTTATTTGGGGTCCTCATTTTTTTAGCTGCTTTATCCTTAAAATGGCTCTCAACTCTCCATTTAAGAAATTTAAACTTGGTTCCAATATCGATTTACCCAAACATCCACTAATAAGTTTTGCTAATTAAGATCAATCCAACAATCACCAGTGGGTCATTTCAGGGCATATTTTACAACATTGAAAAGAATTAAAAACAATATTTTTTTTGCATGAGATCACAAGTGTAGAACTGTTTTTTATAATAATTACTTTAATTGAAAAATTGGGTACTTAAATATTATGAAAAATTGTCTAATTTGCTCTAAAATGACCCTAAAAAAAGAAATAAATGAAAACACACTACCAAAGAGGTCATCATCACCATAATTATCATTAATATTGTCAAGCTCATGGTGGTTATCTTCCTGTGCACGATTCTTTAGCTGTATCTAAATAAAGAATTTAACATTATTAGATGCATAGATTTGTAGTGACACACATATTTCTTGTTAACAAACCATTATTCATACAAAAAAAGATGAAATGTTTAAAATAGAAAAATACCATCATGAGAATTCTGTCCCTGTTTATGAGACTAGCCTTCAGGGGATCTTTTGTTTGTTTTTTACCTCTTATCGTTGGTATACACTCAAACTAAATTTTTTTAAATAAAACTTCCTAGGGTACTATACCTGGAACTAAACTTGGGTAATATAACCTGGATAAACTAAACCTGGGTACTATACCCGGATAAACTAAACCTATGTAATATACCTGGATAAAATAAACCTGGGTACTATACCTGGGTACTATACCTGGATAAACTAAACCTCGGTAATATACCTGGATAAACTAAACCTGGGTACTATACTGGATAAAGTAAACCTGGGTACTATACCTGGATAAACTAAGCCTGTGTACTATACCTGGATAAACTAAGACTGGGTACTATACCTGGATAAACTAAACCTGGGTACTATACCTGGATAAACTAAACCTGGGTACTATACCAGGATAAACTAAACCTGGGTACTATACCTGGATAAATAAACCTGAGTACTATACCTGGAATAACTAAACCTGGGTACTATACAATACATGGATAAATTAAGCCTGTGTACTATACCTGGATAAACTAAACCTGGTTACTATACCTGGATAAACTGAACCTNCCTGGATAAACTAAACCTGGTTACTATACCCGAGATGGAATTTAAAGACTTTGAGCCGCGGTTTAAATCTGCCAAAACCCGCTTTAAATTAAGCGCCGGCTAAAATCTTTAAACATTTGATACAATTTTAAGTGGAACCAACCATATTTAAGCCGCGGTTTAAATTTAAACCGCCGCTCAAATTCTTTAAATTCGGCCACCGGTATCATCTATTTATATTACAAATATACAGTTTGTATGAGGACTCTATTTGTATATTTATATATTACATGTACAAATACACATCTGCCATACTCATGTTTAAATTGACCTTTTAGAGGTGCAAGAAGGGAATAAAATTTATAAACATTCCTTAAAAATACACAAAATGTTAAATAAAGGTAAGCCTCTCATTTCCATGTAATTATTATTATATATTAATCATATTAAAAACTCAATTGGGTTAAAAGTGTTCTCTTTATGTAAAAATGCAAATTGCACTACAACTATCTATCTATCTATCAATCTATCTATAGATCTATCTATCTACTAGCTTGGGAATCCAGCACTGCCAAGGTTACTAAGTTACTCCTGCCGTTTACCCGCACTTGAACGATTTTACAGGGAAACTAAATTTTCGCTATTTAAGTCGACCCACCCGACTTAGAATCTCAAAACCAAGCTAGGAACTCTCCCGAGTCCCCCAAACAAAATTGAAGGCAAATCGGTAAAGGGGTTCCTGAGTTTTGATCGGACAAACAATGCAGACAGACACCATGACAAACAGAGAACAACTTTATATATCTATAGATATATCTATCAAACATATATACATATCTATATATAAGTTTATATATCCAGTGAAAACCAAAAAACTTTGGAATAGAAAGCCGTCGCATTAAAGCATATAACTAGGTGTATTTGATATTTTCCGAAACACAAAGTTTGACTAATAAAGTAATAAATATTTTATTAAGTGAAATAAGCCATTTACACTACACAACTGATGTGTCTCATGGTTATTGGCAAAGACCTTGGTAGTATAAAGAGAAGGCATACGTAAAACTAGATGCTCTAATTATTAAAACAGTTTGCAATGTTTGGTTTGCAAATTTTTGGCCACTTTATACCAAGATTTTTTGGGCCTTGCTCACTATACTGGCCTAAAAATTCTGCTTTACAATACAATAAAACTATACTTAATGACATCTAACAAATTTTGTTTTAAAATATGTCGTATTTTTCATCATACAAATGAGATGCGTAACAGATTCACAATTTCAGCTTTATTTTAGCAGTAGAGCATCCTATCCTATAAACGATCGAACAAATTTAGAAGTTTATAACCGTTTCTTTAATTTCTGACCATTTTTAGCACCTACAGATGATTAATTTATTTGATAACTAGAGTTTTAATTTTAAATGTTTGAATTCAAACCAATATTGCAGCCAATGACGTCATATACAGTGTACACACTATTCGGATACATTCCTAATGCAATATCTTCCACTTTTAGGACGATCTTTGGTTTTTGGACTGGTAATAACTTCAGTCTTAAAGTCGTCTTCTTATTCCATAGTTTTCTGGTTATCACTGTATTAACATCTCTTTAATATAATATAAATTGCATATACTTACTATTAAGGTTTAAACGAAATGTATCTGGATGTTAATGTCCGATTGTTTCATCGGTGAAATTGGTATAGATTGGGCCCGCATAATAAAATTGCATAAAATATTGGGTTTTACTGTTATTCTAAATGTTTTTGTTGTAACTATACATACGCGTCAATAATCATTTATAGACGAGGGAGGGGGAAAATTGGATGGGGGGATTAGGGGGAAATACATTGGGGAAATCTGGTTTATGGTTAAGAGGGGGTGGGAAGTTATTCATGAGGACAAGAGGGGGGGGATTCTAATGAATATAAGGAAGGATGAACGGGGTAGGGGGGGGGGTAAATGTAGAGGAAAAGAGGTCAAAGAAGAGATTGAGAAAATGAGAAAGAGGATCTTATAGTTTTTAGAAAATCCTAAAATGTAGGTCAGATTTGAGAAAATGGTCAATTTAATGTTTGTATACATTTTTTTATAATTCCGAATACAAAACATAAACTGTTACTTATGAACTTCCCGGATATATAGATAAAAGATTAAATATGGAAAGTTTTAAGGTTTCATACTTTTTAAATTGATTAAAGAATATACCACATTTTCCCATACAATTGTAGTAATTGACAGGATACATTTCCCAAATCCCAAGTCGATGCTTACAAAAATGTAAAATCAAAAGTTCACAATAAAAATATGTCACCTTGAATTCTATCTTGAATTTCTAATCCTTCAATAAGAGCTGAAGCGGATACCGGTCTTTCTATCTCAGCCATTTAACTTATCAATAAACTCACTTTAAAATCAAGATAACAACACGCGCGGTATTATTATTTAATCAGCTGCATGATCAGCTGTGTTGTAAAATCAGCTGTATCAGCTATCGGTCAGGATTGAGTATGTGTAGAACAACAAGAGCACTTTAGCATCAGTTCTCCGACTGGAGACCTCAGCCTCCTTACAACTTTAGTGATATACTCAAATATATGTATTGCAAACTTAACCACTAGATGTCTCTGTTATACCATAACAATCTCTATCGATTCCCAGGGCGACACTAGCGACACCTATAGAGTTCGTTTACGTTTTCAGCAGGAATTTAATTAGGAAAGATATTAACCAATCAGCGTGCAGAAAGGCACAAGCAGCAGATCCCGTTAGGCAGATCGAGCAGAGCTCTAATATTGTTCTGATATCCTAGTAGTAAACCAGCAGTTTGTAGCGACCAGTCTAAGTTCGCCAATTTCTTGTTCCTTTTTCCTATGTTTTTGCTCAAAAGCCATCCAGTTCGCACTGCAAATCCTACAACGACTGAATTTGCAGAGAGTAGATAGTAAAAGAGTTATCGAATGTATTTACGACTATCAATTTATTTATTTGTCGAGCCTAGAGAGCAAAAAGTGTCCTTACTCCCAACTCCTTCCTCACTGGTAAACTAACCTTGAAAAGTACAAACACCGCGCTGATAGAGTTATAAGAGATAGAACCCCTAATGTACTTTGCAGTTTGTAATATGCTAATTGTATTTGTATCTAGTATCTGTTTATTTATTATTTACACTTTATAATTATAAAAGTAAACCATTTTGTTTCAGTATAATTTGATTATAAACTTTTTCCTTTTTCTAAAACCCTGAACGTTTGAATGGAATAAAGTACAAACACGACATTATCCTATCCTGTCTTATCCTGTCCTATCCTGTCCTCTCCTGTCCTGTCCTGTCCTATCCTGCCCTATCCTGTCCTATCCAGTCCTATCCTGTCCTATCCTGTCCTATCCTGTCCTATCCTATCCTATCCTGTCCTATCCTGTCCTATGTCAGTCGGATCGCTTCACGTACGAGGGTGCTAGAGCGTCGGGAAACCCGTCGGTCGCAGGGTGCAATTTAAACTGCCTTTAAATCGTGTCCTATCGTGTCCTATTCTGTCCTATCCTGTCCTATCATATCCTATCCTGTCCTTTCCTGTCCTATTCTGTCCTGCCCTGTCCTATCTATCCTATGTCCGGTCCTATCATATCCTATCATCTTGTCTGTCCTCATCCTATGCCAGAATAGCTGATGATGATGAGTCTGATGAGGGCTGAGTTCAGCTGAATGGAATATCTACTAGGAGTTAGGAACAAAAAAAGAGGTCACCTTCTTTTAAAGCTAGCTATCCATCTATCTTTTCACTGTAGCAGGCGTATAGAATATATTACAAACTTTTACAGGGAAGCAGTGGCGTACATAGGGGGGGGGGGGCAGTAGTCCTCTTGCCCCCCCTGGGACAAAATAAAAAGGAAACAAATTTAAAAAGTAACACTAAAACTTTTGCAAAAACGAGACCTCGACATATTAGATGCTTATAACATGATGTAATATGATGGAAGATGTAATAAAGGTATTCTATTTTCTATTTTTCTATTTTTTTCTTACTGTCAATTAATAAAGGAATTGAGTCTTTGGCACAAACTCAAATATTTAATCCTTTGGAACCTGATGTTGTAAACCTTTGATATTTCAAATTCAGAATATTTGATCTAACAGAATTCTTTGAATTTCTAAGGTCTACAACATTTGGTTCCAAAGATATAGTGATTAGAAAATCAGAGTTTGTGGCAAAGACTCAATTCCTTTATTTCCATTAAGAGGTCCCCTTTATGCAATGATGACAATAACATCGAATGAAGGAAAGAGAAGTTCTAGCCTTCTAAAGAGAATTCTTCATTACACAAGATGTACTATGACGGAGAGCAGACTTAACGATCTTGCACTTATGGCTTGTGCAAGCAAATCCAAGAAAATTGAAGCTTAAAAGAGTTGGTGAATATGTAGATGGAGTAAATTCTATCTAAAAATTTCAGAAGAAATTTCGTTTATTATTGAAAATATGATTTTTTAATGATGCTGTGATTCTTGATTTAGTTAGTTGTGATGGAGTTAAGTGATACATTTATAGATTTATAAAGTTAAAAAGTTAAAGTTAGTTTTTCGAGCAAAGGAATAAATTTTAGACTCTATAAGGTTAGTAAAAACCAAAAATGTATTCTTTTTAGTGTATTTTTATGGTGTTAAATCTTGCCCCCCCCCCCTGGCTAAAATCCTGTGTACTCGCCTGGAGGGAAGGTGAGATTTTGAATAAAAATTTTGTTTGCACACCCATGGGCCCAAGTGAAAATGTCACCCCTGCACCCCTTACGGTTAATGTTAAAAATTAGATTCTAGGTTAATGTTTTTAAAATGTTCACTAATTAATGCTTGATTTAATTCTATAAATAATCAGCGTCAATTCTTTTTCTTTCAATTATCTTTCATCCGGCATCACTGCTCAGTGCTCACTGCTCACTGATCCCTGCTCACTGCTTACTGCTCACTTCTCACAGCTCACTGCATGCTCACTGATCACTGCTCACTGCTTACTGCTCACTGCTAATTGCTAACTGCTCACTGCTAGTATACTCTGCATTTCAAATCCTAAATTGGCAAAATTATCACTCCTACGAATTTTCTTTATTTTGAAAAAATATATATTTTTTTAAAAATATGTATGTGATCACTTTATGAACAATCTATAAATTTAAATTTAAAATTAGATAAAGTAAAGATCTATTATTTTTTTTTGTTTTGTGTTAAATTCTAAGAAATTATTTTGTTTCTAAAAACAACTTTTTGTTGGTAAATTATGAAAGAAAACAATACTGAAATATTAAACGTAACACGTGTTTGAATATATTCGTTGCTAAACATTTTAGCTCACTTGTTTGTTGCACAAATCATTTAATTTTCATTTCCAATTGTTTATATACTTAATAAAAAATGTATAAGTGAAAATATTGTTTAAAAATATAAGATTAAACTGTTGGAAATTTGATTCTTTGATTAAAAATGTTGGCTCTAAAAGATTTGATTTGTCGGATTGAAAAGAATTCAAAGAAATGTGGAGACAAATATTTAAAATTTCAATCATTCATAAACCTTCCCTGGGGTCCCTAGATGTCCCACAAAAAAATTGGGCCCGATCGGTTCAGCCGTTTTGACGTTTATTGGATACAAACAAACAGACATACAAACAGACAAACAAGCCAAATTTATATATAGATGGGTTCAAATTATGAATATAAAAAATTAGACATATAAGTTATGCAGTTGTTAAACCGATCCTAGTATTATTGGACCCCCCCCCCCCTCCCTCTTTTGTTTTTATCTCTTTCATCCCAATTATATCCCATCATAATTTCCTTCTCTTAATTTCATTCCTCTTTATATTTAATTCATCCCTCTAGTCCTCCTCTCATCATCCCTCTTTATTCAATTCATCCCTCTCCTATTCCTCTCTCTTTCATCCCACTATATTCAACTCATCCCTCTCCAATTCCTCTCTGTCAAGCCACTTTATTCAATTCATTCCTTCGCAATTTCCCTCTTTCATCCCTCTTTATTCAATTCTCTCGTATTCCTCTCTCTTTCATCCCTCTTTATTCAATTCATCCTTCTCAAATTCCTCTCTCTTTCATCCCTCTTTATTCAAGTCATCCTTCTCCAATTCCTCTCTTTCATCCCTCTTTATTCAATCATCCATTTTCAAATTCTTTCTTTCATCCCTATTATAAAATTCATTCGTTTCCAATTCCTCTCTTTCATCCCTCTTTATTCAATTCATCCTTCTCCAAATCCTCTCTTTCATCCCTCTTTATTCAATCATCCATTTTCAAATTCTCTCTTTCCTCCTTATCATAAAATTCATTCCTTTCCAATTCCTCTCTTTCATCCCTATAGAAATTCATTCCCCTACAATTATTCTCTTTCATATCTATTTATATTCAATTTATCCCTCTCAAATTCTTTCTTTCATTTCTCTTTTTTCAATTCATCCCTATCCAATTCCTCTATTTCATCCCTCTATATTCAATTCATTCCTCTCCTATTTCCCTCTCTTTCATTCATCCTATTTACTCAATTCATCCCTCGCCTAGTTCTCTCTCTCTTTCATCCCTCTGCATTAAATTCATTCTTCTCCAATTCCTCTCCTTCATCCCTCTTTAGTCCATTCATCCCTCTCCAATTCCTCTCTTTTATCCCTCTTTATTCAATTCATACCCTCTCCTCTTTCTCTCTTTCATTTCTCTTTATTCAATTCATCCCTCTCCTATTCCTCTCTATATTAAATATTAATCCCTCTTTCTTCAATTCATCCTTTCATATTCAGATCTTTAATCCCTCTTTCTTCAATTTATCCCTCTCATATTCAGATCTTTAATCCCTTTTTATTCAATTTATCCCTCATTCAGATCTGTAATCCCTTTTTCTTCAATTCATCCCTCTCATATTCAGATCTTTAATCCTCTCATATTCAGATCTTTAATCTCTTTTTATTCAATTCATCCATCTCATATTCAGATCTTTAATCCCCTTTTCTTCAATTCATCCCTCTCATATTCAGATCTTTAATCCCCTTTTCTTCAATTCATCCCTCTCATATTCAGATCTTTAATCCCCTTTTCTTCAATTCATCCCTCTCATATTCAGATCTTTAATCCCTCTTTCTTCAATTCATCCATCTCATATTTAGATCTTTAATCCCTTTTTATGCAATTCATCCATCTCATATTCAGATCTTTAATCCCTCTTTCTTCAATTTATCCCTCTCCAATTCCAATATCTTTCATCTCTCTCCAATTCCTCTCTCTCATCTCTTTTTCTTCAATTCATCCCTCTTTATTAAACCCTGTACGTATATTCTTGATTAATTGCAAAATGTTCAGGACCCAGTGTATATATTGTTAACATTGCATTGCATCCATGATTGTAAACTGTGTTTAGGACCCTATATTTCCATAACTGTATTGTGTTCAGGAGTCAGGACTCTCAGGACGCTTCTATCCATATTGTAAATTGTAATTTGTAATGTGTTCAAAACTTCAAAACTTCAATTGTCTTCGTTTAATCGCTAAGGAGAGGGGAGTTGCCCCTCAATCTCTCTTGCCCTTGTAAAATACCCCGTGAGTTGCTCCATGACTGGGGGCGCCACCTTCTATTTGGTATTAGCTGTAGAGAAGGGCGTCCCCCTGTCGCGCCCTTATCTAGGCAAGCAAGTTGTGTTGGCGCCTCATTATTCTAATTTCATTGATGTAGCGGCAGCTGCTGCATAACCTTTAGTGAGCCTACTACCAGGATATCAGAAAAAACTAGGAGCCGGAGCCCTCTCTCTCTCGTCTACCGTCTCCGCCTTGCGCTCTCTCTCCGTAAACAAGGATGCTAAACTTGAATGAGATGAAATAAATATAAATTCGGTCTCTCCACCCCCGCCTCACCTGTGCGATCCTTTATATGGATGAAATGCGGTGGGGTTGGAAAAAGCGCTTCACAGCTTCAACATTTTTCCCTTCAAGGATCAGGATTACAGAACTCGGACAGAGCGGCCAGGAAATGGCGCTTAATCCACATACCCGTCACATATATCGTTCTGCGTTAGATTTGAAATTTAACTGTTTTGAACCTTAGTAATCATGTCTATGTAATAGTTCGGATAAAAATGAAATTGATTACTACTATATATAATTGCTAAGAATATAGGCGAGGCCTAGAATAACAAAAGGGAAATTACAAATGTGGGACAGAAGCTCTGTTATTGTTCCTACATCCTAGCAGTGAGAAACGCATGCAAGACCTAGACCAAGGTAACAGGGTCTCTCTCTTTTAGTGCTCCTTTACTGTTCCTAACTCCTAGCATTTATTTTAACTAAATTTATCCGGAATTGCGGCCATTTTCCCAGTATTATTTACAAAAATTGTTAAAAATATCATTTAATTTTCTATTTCTTATTGTCTCTCGGACAAGAATGAAGTGCACAAACATGGAAGAGGATAGGAAGAGAGGAGGGGGGCATAGCTGAAGTTTTTTTTTGTCATTTATTGTCATTACTCATTGTCAAATTTTCTTGTCGTCAATGTATGTATGTATGTAGTATGTTAAGATTTTAACGAAATCTAATGTGGAAATGACATTATTTAGAAGTAGAAATGTTTTTTATTGTCCATACCCTTTTTTCTATTTTAATGACATTGACTATTTATTACTTTAGAATTTAGAATCATTTAGAATATGTTGAATTTGAAATATCTGATTCCGACGTATCTGCAAAGTGCACATTTTAATTGTTTTCCAAATTTGAAAGATATTCAATTTTAAAATCAACCTG